>NW_018229882.1:0-2689 GCF_001263595.1 Phalaenopsis equestris | reverse complement strand
ACATATATTAACATGCCTCATATGCCTAAAAGGCCCATCTTCTCTAAATTACAACTACCATATGTTGACTACTAAGGTGACTTGTCGATCTCACCTACCTAAGTGCTAGTTGTCATGTATCGACTGTCAGATTGACCTGTTGAAAGAGACCTACCAACCTTCTTAGCGAGTGTTCAACTGACCACCAAAGTGAAGATCATCATTGAAGAGCGAACATACATCCATGTTTATTTATGACCCATCCGACACTCACACCACTATCTTTCAATTGGGACATTGTGGACAGACTTCATACTGTATGGTCTATAATATTACATTCTTTATATTGTTTCCTTGTACAGTTCTATGAGGATTGAGAGCCATCTAAGAGCTTATAAAATGAGAGAGGCTCTCCCGCCTTAATTGGAACGACAGACAAACCTCTGAATCTGGATCCTCTCCTTCCATCTCTTTCGTAAAAATTGGAAGCTAGGGTTTGGAGAGCACGTGTCCATCCTTCTTCATCTCTCCCTTCACAGGTTTTTCTAAGGTTTTGTGAGCCCACAAATGATATAAGGTCCAATGTCCTTAGATGATTCAACAATAGTAGAAAATTCTGCGAAGACCAGGTCACATAGTCCTTTTCCTTCTTAAGTTTTTCATATAAAAATCTTGCTTATAACATTTTTATCTGCATTTGTATGCTATATATTCCTATTGAGCTAAAGTTTAACTTTTCTAGCATTGAGAGTATTCTATCATACAATGTTATTATATAAATAAATATTAAAGTTAAGAAGTTAGTTTTGTAAGTACATAAAAATTATGTGGTGAGCATATAAAACTCCCTTTAAGTTTGATGTGTCATCAAGAAATTTTATCATTTGACACGAATCTTACAACATTATTCGAGTAAGAAACATTGCAACAATCTCGCAACATTATTCGAGTAAGAAACATTGCAACTTAAAATTAAAGATCATCCAAAGTCTTGATTTCAATAATTTTATAATCAAACTAATTGTCTCAACAAGATGAACCAGATGATCACAAAATTGGTCTTAACCGAGTCTGATCAAGTCCAAATCCAGAAATCAAAGCAGTTTTGAAAGCTTCAGTTCTTTAATTGCATGGTCAAATGAGCTCAAAAGTTAACATAATTATAGTCAAATTGCATGTCTCTATTAGGGGAATCTAATGAGCATAAGCTTGCTTAAATGTGAGGTCATTAAGGTCCTCCAATCATTAAACAATTTTTTTTATAATCAAGGAGGATTAATATGAGCAGTTCGATTAGGTGTTTATGAGAGTTATTTGTCGAATGAACAAAATGCCTCTCCCCCTAGAGACTATAAATAGACCTACTTTTTTCACTTGAAAAAAATGGAATCTAATTCCAGTATAGTTCTGAACTGAAGACCAAACGATAACATCCAACTTTTATAGCCGCCGAACACAACAACCACTGGACGTCAGCTGCTGTCGATTACTGCTGGCGTCCCCTGCTGACTGTCGTCGATAAACTTTGTTTGCTAACAAAGTACCCTAAATACGACGTAACAAATAACATCTTTTTAAAGATATAACGACAACTCTTGGCTACAACTATTTATGATAATTGCATCAAGACTAATTAGTTGTTCCTAACACCTATTTTTATCCTTACATTACATACCTAGAAGTGATGTCTTTGGTGTAAAATAATAAACTCGAGAAAATGGTTGCGACCACCAATCAGTGCAGTTCCAATTATGGCCTATGCGGCTAGTGTGCTTATGTGCTCAGTTACTTTTACATCTTCTCTATATATACACCCTTAGTTCTTGCAACAACCAACTTCGTTTTATGTGTTCAGTTACTACTACATCTACTCTATACAACCTTTCAGGACTTCTGACGCTTTTGCAACTACTAACTATGATCTATCTAGCCAGTTACTAATGCAGCTTCCACTATGGCCTCTGTGGCTAACTACCACTCTTAGTGTTACCAGTTATAACTTATGTGGTAAGTTACTACTATAGTTTCTCACCACAGCCTCTGTGGCCGACTGACACATTTACAGCTACAAACTATTATCTATGTGGCCAGTTACCACAACAATTTTCCACTATAGCCTCTGTGACTGATTGACACTCCTGTAACTACCAATTATGACCTATGTGTCAACTATTACTACAATTTCCAACTACGATCTATGTGGCCAATGATGCTATTGACATGACCAACTACGACCTATGTAGCCAACTAACACTATTACACCTTACAACTATGACTTTTGTGGCCAATTACTATAACTTCTAACTATGACTTGTGTGACCAACTAACGTTATTGCATCTTCCTACTACGACCTCTATGACCAACTGATGCTATTGTAGTCATCGACTACAAACTATATGAATGACTGACTCTATTACAACTTCCAACTATGAGTCTATGACTTTTGTGGTCAATTGTCACTATTACAACCATCACCTACGGTCGCTATAGTCAACTACTGCTATTTCATCCACCGACTACTCGTCATGATCAACTACATCAGTTGTAACTCAATTACAACTATTATAGTTAAACCACAATTATACATGCACAATTAAACGTGTGATTATTAGTTTTTTATTTCCATCTTCTCTAATTAAAGAGAATAGCCGATCTATGTACTTAAAATTACTTAGTGGATTACTTTGTCTGGCTATACCTCATGGGTTT
>NW_018229881.1:779-993 GCF_001263595.1 Phalaenopsis equestris | reverse complement strand
GGCGTATTTGCATTGATTATAGAAAATTATACACTACCACTAGGAAAGATCACTTCTCTTTACAATTTTTAGACATAATAGTAGATAGACTTGCTGGGCACAAATATTTTTATTTTTTAGATGGATATACCGGTTACCATCAAATTCCTATTGCTCCTGAGGATAAAAAAAAGACAACATTTACTAGTTCTTTTGGAACTTTTGCTTTTCAAAG
>NW_018229881.1:0-464 GCF_001263595.1 Phalaenopsis equestris | reverse complement strand
TACTAATGTAAGAGAGGTTAGAAGTTTTCTTGGACATGTTGGTTTTTACAGGCATTTTATTAAAGATTTTTCAAAAATTACTAAACCTCTATTCCAACTTTTAGAAAAGGACAAGAAATTTGAATTTACTAAAAAATGCTTAAATGCCTTTAAGTTATTAAAGAAAAAGTTAATCATAGCCCCTATTATAGTTTCACCTAATAGGGAGAAACCATTTGAACTGATGTGTGATGCTAGTGATTATGCTATTGGAGCTATTATTGGACAAAGGTATGACAAGATTTTTGAAGTTATATATTACGCTAGTAAAACCCTTAATGATGCTCAAATTAATTATACTGTTACTGAAAAAAGTGTTACTGGCTATTGTGTATGCTTTAAAGAAATTTAGATCTTATTTAATTAGGACTAAATGTGTTGTGAACACTTATCACTCTGCTATTAAATATCTAACGCAAAAGAAG
>NW_018229880.1:0-808 GCF_001263595.1 Phalaenopsis equestris | reverse complement strand
ATGAAAGAAAGAGAGTGATAGAGGAAGAGGGAGAGTGATAGAGGAAGAGGGAGAGAGAGATGGAAAGAGAAAGTGAGGGAGAGAAGGAGAGAGTGTTAGAGAATTGAGAGAGAGTGAGAGAGATTGAGAGAGAGAAGGAGAGATGGAGAGAATGTTCTAAAGAAGATAAGAGAGTAGAGGAAAGGAGGCAGAGGGAAATAAAAAGAGGAAGGGGATAAAAGGGGGAGAAAGAGGGACGTAAGATGGGAGAGTTTGAGGGTTGAAATGGAAGAGAGATATGGTGTAGTGGAAAAGAGAGCAAGCAAGTGAGAGAGCAAGTGAGAGAGAGTGAGAGAGTTACAGGGAGTGAGATTTTTTCTTCCCCTCCTTCCCTCTCACCCCCTTTCTCTTAATCACTTCCTTTTCTATCTTCTCTCATCTATCTTTCATTATTTCTCACTTTCTCTCTATTTTTAACTCACTCACTTCTCTTTTAATATTTCTCTCCCTCTCTCCTCTTTCTTTCTTGCTCTCTACTCTCTATCTAACTCTTTTCCCTTCTCTCTCGCTCCTACTCTACCTATTACTATCTCTCTTCTACCCTCCATATTTATCTTATTCCCTCTTTCCATTTTGCCCACTTCTTCTTTCACTCTTTTCTCTCTCTTTCACTTATCCTCTCTCTCAACTTACTCTCTTCCTAGCTTTCTCTCACACCTCCTTGTTAACTCTCTATCCCTCTCTCTCCTACTCCTCCAACTCACTTGTCCTCTTTGTTTTCTCTATTTCTATTGTATTCTCTCTCTCCCACCTTGTTTGCTGTCTTTCT
>NW_018229879.1:0-1598 GCF_001263595.1 Phalaenopsis equestris | reverse complement strand
TAAGAAACTAAATGGGTTGGAGAAAAGATTAGTGAGATTGATAGCTTAGATTTTAAACTTTGGTTTATGGGTATGTGTCATACTAAAATAGTGTATGTATAATCATAGATAAGAGTTTGAAAGATAAGTTGTAAAAAGTAATAGAATTGAAGATAGAATTATAACCCTAGAGATTGTTGTTGATTTTAAGATTCTTAATGTTATAAGTGTTTATGCTCCTCAAGTTGGTTTAGATAAATGTTTAAAATAAAAATTTTAGAATGACATAGAAAAATTAATAATATTGAAAAAAGACAGTTTGACTATGATACCTATTGAAAAAAGAATGACATAGAAAAATACATGATACCTATTGAAAAAAGAATTTTTATTGAGGAGCATTTAAATAGACATGCTGGTAGAGTAGTAGAAGAGTTTAGAAATATTCATAGTGGCTATGATTTTGGAGTAATTAATGAAAAAAGTAGTCATATAGGATTTTACTTTTAACTTATGATTTTATTATTTCTAATATTTTATTTAAAAAAAAGAGATGAACACATTGTTGTGGTGTTGTTATTGCTGATGAGAAGTACATCTTATATATGTTCATCTCATGAGCAACAACAGCACTACAATATTATATATTATCATAAGCAATCTTGTTTTTGTGCTGTTGTTGCTCATGTGACATTATATATAAAAAAACTGGGTATATGAGCAGATGGATTGCTAACTTCATATGTTCTTATGATACATAATTTAAGGATGATGCAAAAATATACTGATTTAAATGAGCGAATAATACTTTTGGTACCATTGCTCATACTACAAGGAATGAGGAGCTATTTAGTATTTAGAATATATAAACTCATATTTCGTACGTCTGACTCTGGATTTTACTCTTTAGTCGTGAAGAGCTCAGTGAAGCATCAATGGCTTTGAAAGATGTCCTGGAGATTGATCTACCAAAGATGCAGAAGCAAAAGCCAAATATTGTCGATTCATCGACTACTAAGCAAGCTTGTTACAGGTGCCAGCGGCTAAGATAAGATCCCGGTGATAAGCTGCCGGCGGCTAAGGTAAGATCTTGGTGGTATGGTTGTCTGTTTGGTTCAATGAGCACAAAGGTAGTTTTTGGGCTCAAAGTCTTGCTAATTATATATGCAAACTGTGTGAAGTCAAATTATACAATAATATGGAGTCTCAGATACTTTTTAGTGTGCAGATACTTCTATATAGAGTTTGCCAAAGTTATTGAGATTTAACTAGCCTTTGTAGTTTATATAATTAAGAAATGATTAAAGCTTTCTTGTTTTCAAATTTTAACAGTTGGCATTTCTAGAAGTCTTTCAAGTTCTTGAATCCAAACTCATATAATGGTCCTGAATTTTAAAATATGTGAAGTTATATAGTAGTACCTTTTAGGAGGATCCATTGCAACATTTTGATTTCTTCATTAAGTTGATGGATGATTATGCATTTATAAATGATAATCAATTTAAATTATTTAGCAGTTATTTGGTTACTTGTTAAGGAAATGCTGAGTAATTAGAATACAATGTATTTTGAATACTGTTGAGTTATTTGGTGGACTTTAAAATAAATGCAGAGGAATT
>NW_018229878.1:0-3005 GCF_001263595.1 Phalaenopsis equestris | reverse complement strand
ACTTTAAGTCAGATCTTTTCTCCTCATATTATGATCGAGCATATATAAATTTTTTTGTATGTAAATACTACAACAACAACAACAACAACAACAAAGTATTTTTCCCACTAAGTGAGGTCGGTTACATGAATCATTTTTCTCCATTGTGTCCTATTAAGTGTCATCTATTCATTTAATTCTAAATAATTAAATATATACTCCATTAAGTTTACTAAATATCATGTAGAGAACGAGAGATTACATAAATAATTACAGAATTTGCTAAAACCATATAAAAGTCACAAATGACATTTGATGACTAGCCTATTTTTTAAATCAAATCACAAATGCCATTTGTATATTAAAGTGTTAATCAATAAACCTTAAATCACATAACAAATCCTAGCTTTAGCAAATCTCAAACCATCAAATTTTTTGTGAGTAGAAGTGTTAATCATCGAACCCTAAACATTCTGAAAATAACTTGAATAAATAAACTACCATGAATTGAGTGATCAGCCCACCGCCAACAACACACTAAAAAAGAAGGCCACTAACGTTACCATAGTTGAAGGGAAGGTCAAGGGAGCCGCGATGGTGTCAGAGAGGTGTGAGTCGACACAACTACAATAGTGTGAAAGTGCTCAATAGAGCTACAGTTCTTCAATTTAGGGAGAAGACACAGTATGTGACAGTGATGAGGTGAGGATCGATCAATTTTAAATTATTAAATAAATTAGTACCACTATATCAAAACAATGAAGCGCTTCACACAAGCATTTCATGTGAAGGTACGAGTGCTCAAACAAGCAAAGCACGTGTTTTCACAACTCACTAGACAAGATAAAAATGAGAAGCCACACCTCACATCACACCGCATTGCTTCAATTTGTGCATCAATATGCCCTTTTAAAAAGGCAGATGATGGTCACTGCATATGGAAAGCTCAATCTACTTGGTAAATCCAAAATGGCATGTATTGGACGTTTATCCTATTTTGCCTTATCCCTCGAGTCAATCCTTGCCCCAATGCAAACATACAAACCCAACACTTATATGTTGCTCACTTGTGATCCATAACCCTGTTAAGTATGGCTCATATACCAGAATTTGGAGTCTCTTGGAATTGAAGAGGTGTATCTCCTGGAATTAAGAGAAGTGTCTCTTGGAATTGAAGAGATGTGTCTCCTGGAATGAAGAGGAGTGTCTCTTGAAATTAAAAGTGTCTCTTGGAATTTAGTGGGTTGGGGGGAGCGAGGGCATATTATTAATTTTATCTGTGAGTTTTATCTATATATATGATGTGTAACCTATAGGCATGAACTGGACTATTCTGAAATAGTGAAATTCGCCGATCTGCTCCCGAGGACGTAGGCATCTTTCCCGAACTTCGTTAAATCTCTATGTTCTTCTGGATTTGTGTAGATTCTTGTTTTTCTTCGCCCTAATTTCTTAACAATAGGTATCAGAGCGAAGTGGGGCAGGGAAAAAAAATTTCCTCAAGGATCGGAACAGGAGAAAAATCGAAGAGGGCGGAATTCGGTAAGGGTTGCGGTTTGCAGCAGTTTCGCTTAAGCGAATCGTGCAAAACGGCGAACGGGCGAACGATTCGGACTCCAGGAAGCACTTCAGAGGTTCTTTCGTCGGCGAGATCCGCAGAACTCATATCGCAAATTTGGGTTCGCGACAGAAATCGCGCGAGGTTTCGATCTCGCGAGTTCTCGTGTTGTTCGCAGAGGGGTTCGCGGCGTTCACGTGCAACCAGGCGAGAGCGTGAATTCCATGCAGGAGTTCGGCCGCAGGAGTTCATTGAAGGACGAGGGCTTCTTCCGAAAATCTTATTCCGCGATCGATTCTTCTGGTGCTGCGAAGCAAGCTTGGCGATGAGGAAAGAACAAGCGCGCAAAGGTTTCGCTGCGATTGCTTGCAGGAAGTAGTTCTAGCGGCCAGGGAAGTCTGCGAAGGAGCGGTTTGCAAGCAATTCGTGTGGCAGTCCATTTTTCGCAGAGGAGAAGAGTTCGATTGCGAATAGGAGAAGTTCGCAAGTTTGTCGCAGGAGGATTTGCGACAGGTGGAGTTTGGTAGGGTGCAGGCGAAGCGAGCAGGCGCGACTATTCGTGAACGGTGTTTTGCGAACAGGCGAAAGGGTTTTGCTCGCAGGACAACATTTTAGCTGAAGTATTGACGCGAACAAGAAAAGTGGTTCGTGTGAAAAAATTGATTCACGAATCACAACAGAATTGCAGAAAAATTGCTGCAATTGACAGAGAAAATTTCAGGTTTCTTTGAATTTATTTGCGGTGTATTTTTGTTTCGACGCAAAGCAGGAAAAGTTCGCTGCATGATTAATTTTAATAGCAATGTCTGGTGCAAAATTCGAGATAGTAAAGTTCGATGAAACCGGGGACTTCAAATTGTGGCAAACAAGAGTAAAAGATTTGTTTGCACAACAAGAAATTTTAAAGGCTTTGCGAGCTACGAAATTTGATAATATGAAAGATGAAGATTGGAAAGAATTGCAACGAGCGGCAGCCACCATACGTTTATGTCTGGCAGATGAGATTATAAATCATGTTATGAATTTGAAATCTCCAGGAGAAGTATGAAAGAAATTGGAATATCAATTTATGTCCAAATCTCTGACGAATAAAATGTAACTGAAGCAAAAATTGTATGGGCTGAAGATGCAGACAAACACTGATCTAGCGCAGCACTTGAATTTCTTCAATCAAATAATCACAGATCTGACACGGCTTGATGTGAGTATTGAGGATGAAGACCGAGCAATGATTTTGTTGTGTTCATTGTCTTTCTCCTATGAACATCTGGTGGCTACTCTTACATATGGAAAAGAAACAATCAATATTGATGAGATTATTGCAGCATTGTTGGCTCACAACTAGGGTTGTCAAAACAGCTCTTTGTTCGCGAATAGCTCGTGTTCGGCTTGTTAAGAGCTCGTGTTTGACTCGTTCGCTAAGTTGACGAGCTGAACATGAACAACACGAACAAATATTTGTTCGTTC
>NW_018229877.1:0-1578 GCF_001263595.1 Phalaenopsis equestris | reverse complement strand
TCTATTAGAAACTTCCGCTAATCCACTGGTTTGAGAATGATAAACAGTAGAGAATCGATGAATAATATTAAATTTTTCTGCCAATCTCAGAATGTACTTATTTTAAAAATGAAATGGGATCTTCCGTTAGTGATAATCATTCTAGGCATTCCGCATCCAGTGAAAATATTTTTCATTAAAAACCTTGAAACACTTTTAACATCACAACAAGGTAAAGCTTGCGCTTCAATCCACTTAAAAATGTAGTCTACTACAAATAATATATATAAGTTACCAAATGAAGGAATAAATGGTCCCATAAAATCTAATCCCCAAACATCAAAGATTTCAACTTCTAACATGAAATTCAGAAGCATTTCATTTCTTCTAGATATATTGCGTACTCTTTGACATCAATCACAAATTTTTATATGTCTATAAACATCTCTAAAGATAGTAGGCAAATAAAATCCAGCTTGTAAAATTTTTTAAGCAGTCTTATCAATCCCAAAATGTCCTCCAAATTCAGAATCATGACATTTCTGAATGATCAACTCAGTTTCTTCTTAAGGTACACATGTACACATCTTCTCATAATCAGATCTTTACATTGTTTATATAAATAAGGCTCATCCCAAAAATATGCTTTCGGATCATGAATAAATTTCCTTTGTTGTTGCAATGTCAGCATAGGTGGCAAAATATCACTTACAATATAGTTAACAATATCAGCATGCCATGGTATTTTCCACTCATTAATATTATAAAGTTGTTCATCAGAGAAATTGTTTGTAATTTCATTGTCATTGTCGGATAATTCTTGATTTTCTAATCTTAACAAATGATCAGCAATTTGATTATCAGTTCCCTTTCTATCAGTAACCACAAGATCAAATTCTTGCATCAAAAGTATCCATCTAATCAACCTTGGTTTAACATCCTTCTTTTGCATCAGATATTTAATAGCAGAGTGATCAGTGTGCACAACACATTTAGCTCTAATTAAATAAGATCTAAATTTATCTACAACATACACAATGTTCAATAACTCTTTTTCAGTAACAGTATAATTAATTTGTGCATCATTAAGAGTTCTACTAGCGTAGTATATAAATTTAAAAATCTTTTCATACCTTTGTCCAAGAACAGCTCCAATAGCGTAATCATTAGCATCACACATCAGTTCAAATGGTTTCTCCTAGTTAGGTGAAACTATAATAGGAGCAGTAATTAATTTTTTGTTTAATAACTCAAAGGCTTTTAAACAAATTTCAGTAATTTCAAATATCTTGTCCTTTTCTAAAAGTTGGCATAGAGGTTTGGTAATTTTGGAAAAATCTTTAATAAAATGCCTGTAAAATCCAACATGTCTGAGAAAACTCCTAACCTCTCTTACATTAATAGGAGGTGTTAGTTTAGATAAAACTTGAATTTTTGCAGGGTCTGCTTCCATACCATTTTCCGAAATTTTATGCCCTAACACAATTACTCCTGCAACCATAAATTGAGATTTCTCCCAATTTAGAACCAAATTAGTTCTTTCGTATAACTCTAAAATTTTTTAAAGGTAATTTAATCATGCGTCAAATGATGTTCCAA
>NW_018229876.1:3519-3841 GCF_001263595.1 Phalaenopsis equestris | reverse complement strand
AGAATATTTTGACCATGGCAAAGAGTGAATCAAGTTGAGGTTTGGGACATACTGGCCTCATTTATGCACTTTGCCAACTTTCTGGAGTTGAAGCTGGAGATGATGAAGAATGGGTTTACCGTATGAAACCCATTAGTAAAGCTAATTTAAAGACGTATGAATCTCGTGAAGGATGGAAACCTGGGAGTAGGAGTAAAGAACATTCTAATAGTAGAGATATCCCCTCTACTAGTTATGACCTTCCTTCCTCTAGTTCCCCTACCCTTCAAGATTTAATGAATGAGTTAACCTTGCAGTGGAAGAGTATAGAGAAAATAAATGA
>NW_018229876.1:2969-3276 GCF_001263595.1 Phalaenopsis equestris | reverse complement strand
GTTTGTTTGTACTTTCATTTTATTCTATATTTTATTTTATGTTTGCAGTTAGATAATTTTTAATTATTGTTATAAATGTTTAGTGATGTAGTTTGAAATTTGCATGTGTAGTTATAATAGACTCTGATTAGTATTTTGTAAAATTGTAATATGATTTTTATATTTGCATTTTAATGTATTTGCGATTGTTTTTATTTAGTATTGTCGTGTATTAGTGAGATATTGTGCTTGTGTAATGTTTAGTTTTGTACTAATTTGTAAATTTCATTACCCAGTAAATTCTCTAATGCTTTATATGTATAGAAAG
>NW_018229876.1:921-2899 GCF_001263595.1 Phalaenopsis equestris | reverse complement strand
TGCCTAAAGTACCGAGGTATGATTTATATTTAGAATTTTTCTTTCCACCTGTATCATTCTATATTGAAAAATTTAAGTTTGGGGGAGGAAAGAAAAAGATTAACTATTATATGTTTTCAAGTTAAATATTTTCAAAAATTATTAATATGATTTTTTGTAGTGAATTTAATTTTAGATAACTATATTTTGTAGATATTTAAATATTATGGTAGATTTAACGAAATATTTTTGTAAGGAAAATTAATTTTGTAGATTAATAAATTTAGTATAAGAGATTAAGACTATAATTAAATATTTAAAGTAAAGAAAACTATATTTTGAAATATTAAGAATCTTAGAAATTCATTTGAGAAGAAAAGATTGGGGCTCAATGATGTAAAAGCTATGAAATACTTATAAGGTAAAGGGATGCTTTGAGTTTCAAATTTAGGGAAATAAAGGTGAAGTTCAAAATTATTAAAGGCTATCCAGATATAGTAATCTTCACTTGAAAAAGAAAAAAGAAAGAATTGACAACAATCCATAAAAAGAAAAGGAAATATATAAGATTGAAAGCAATCCAAATGAATATATATATATAAGTGAGGAGAAACTTGAGGTGATGCCTAATCAAAAATTGGCTTCACTTGGACCTACCTAAAGGGAAAACCTAAATACATTCCTGAACTTATATTTATGGAATAGCATCTTTTACTTGTAATGTTCTCAAGAAGTTCCTATCATTCGAATATTTTTAGTGACTTGATTTTACAACTTATAGTAATTCTTGAAATGAATAGAAAACTAGAACTCTTAAACTTGATGACTAGATAGTCTTATACCTATAGAGTTAATTTAATTACTTAAATTTTTTCTGAAAATCTCACTATGGTAATTATTTAAATCAAACTTATAGTATTTCTGAATTAAAACATTACCACAGAAGATCATAAGTTTTATGTAGTACTAAAATTACTTGAGGACAAGTAATAGTTAAGTTTGGGGGATTTTGAGCAAAGGAAAATATGTTGAAATTTTAATACCTATTTTACACTGATTTTGATGATATTGCACTTTAAGGAAAGGTATTTTTGATTTTTTGTTGTAGGTATGTTGAATTAAGGTCATTGGAGCAAAAAGATGTAAAAGGGACCAAATTTGGAGCAGAAAGGACCAAGAAATGAAGATTTGATCTTGGGCGCTGACGGTGAGCTCGACGCCGCCGTTGGCGGGTTTTTCCTAAGAGTCCAGAAAGCCGATGGCGAGCACGTCGGTTATCTCAACAAATGCATTGAATGTGGACGATTTTTGAAGGGACGCTTGGGCAACTCTTGAGAACTCTTCTACAACTTTAAAAGAAATATTTGGAGGCCGAAAAAGGGGGTGCCTGGTCCAAAAAAGGGGTGTACACGTGGTGTCCACGGAGTCTTTGTTGTTTGTGGTGCCCATTAGAGTGTACAGAGTGGTTCGTATTGTGAGGAATTCTTTGAGAGATTGTAAGAGTGGAAGGAAAGTGAGAGATTTCTTCCTCCTTGCCGCTTCAAAGGAGAATTTTGTGTGCTGTGAAGAAAGGAAGAGATTCAGAGGAACTTCAAGGAGTTTGCTTAGGGAGGAATAAGAGATAAGTTGTATTTACTTATTTAAATTTGTATGACTTTGCTTTTATATATAAATTCCAAGTTTTTTCGTATCTTCTCCGTGAAATCTGAGTAGTTTTCTCTGTCTTTCTCCTTGTCTTGAGATTTTGTGAAATGGTGATTTGAATTGGTTGTGCCATGAGAATGTTAAAGAAGTTGTGATGATCTTTTCACTTCAATCTTAATTTACTTTCAATCTGGCCAATTAATTTGTTAAAATATGTTGAGTTTTACAACTAAAGTGAAGATTACATTCGAGATTTAGCGAGGTCAAAGTCCTTGAAAGTTGGGTGCAAATAAATAGGGAAATAAAAATTATCGGGCGTAGAATTGGAGATTTTAGAGTGACAGACTAAAATCCT
>NW_018229876.1:0-876 GCF_001263595.1 Phalaenopsis equestris | reverse complement strand
ATGGGAGCTCCAAAGTGAGAGCCAGTATCCTCCTAGCCTAGCCGCAGATTCAATAACCAAGCATAGGATTAGCCAATGTTCTTTATGACTCATCCAAAGGGTAAAGAATAGTTATGCTCCTATTTGACACAATACAATTTAAACTAATTGAATTTATCCATTCACTTAAACTTCCAAGAATGCTTTCTTATATATTGAACTTCACATTAGAAACTTTATTATTAGAATTAGTTAATTAAGAGTTTATTAAAATTATATTTTTATTTCAATTGCCTATTAGTGACAAATATGCAATTTGAACTATATTATTGTGATAAGTATTGATTTTTTAAATCTTAGTTCATTGCCTCTAATATTACTCCCTCTGGGATCGATATCCAGGACTCCATTAGACCCCTGTATTACTTGAGCGATGCGTATACTTGCGTTGATAAGTGTGACTTTGCAATTATTGAATATTTTATACACATCTTTATCAAATCTATAACCACTATCAAGTTTTTGGAGCTGTTGCTGGGGATTTAAATCTTCTAGTAGCAGTATCAAATTCTTGTATTTTTAAGCATATATAAAGTCGTTGTCACCCTTCTCCAAAGCAAATGCTCTTAGATAAAAGGCCAGCTACTTGATTTTCTTCCCAACCTACTTGCTTGATTCTAATGTCCATAAACTTTCATATCTCTGCCTTTGCCTTGCTCAAGAATTTATCCATCATTTCATCTTTGACCTCAAATTCTTTATTGACTTGATTCACATCCAGTTATGAATTTGACTTCATTAGGAGATGCCGAATGTCCATTTTGTAAGCTAGACATAGGCCAACTATTATTGCTTATATTTTGCATAATTGTTTGTGACTTCAAACTTGGGGACAAC
>NW_018229875.1:4264-19799 GCF_001263595.1 Phalaenopsis equestris | reverse complement strand
ACAATTTCTAGAGACAACTAGATTAACACAACATGTGCGACATATTTTATTTTTATGGATTTAAGTGGCTAATATCTAAACTTTGATCATCTTTCTATATGACATTCGAGTACATCCAAAATCCTAGGCTTGTTAGGTGCAAAACAACATAGGCTTCGAAGACAGCGAGATCGACGCGATGCCGGCATGAATAATTAAATCAATAGGGTATTTTTTTATTTAAACAATTACATAAACTTTAAAAATACATATTTTGGTGGATAAATAATCATAAAAAATAAAAATAAAATACCCTAAACTCAAAAAAAAAAAAAAAAGAGAGAGGGACATAAGAAAACGAAAAAAAATTAAAACGTTAAAATTTATTTTTAAATACTTTTCTAATTAAAAAAATTACTAAAATTAGAAAAAAAATTATAAATATGTTCAAGGAAATCACAGAAAATTGTTTGATTAATAAAAAACAATTTAAAATGCTCCCATAAAAATTTCATAGTCAAAAAATGTGTTTTGAATGCCTAAATATATTTTCGTGCAATATAACTAATTTTGACTTAAAATAATTATAATAATTAAAATATAAATAAAAAAATATAAATTCAACTTTGGTGAGTTCTCTACGGTCAGAGGCACTTAAAAAAAAATAAAATTGTAATTAAAATAAAACATTCATTTTCGAGCATTTAAAAATATTTAAAATAATAAAAAATCTATAAAATACAAAATATTTCAAAATGTCACCAAATCTTCTCTCATTAAAGATAATTACTTCATAATGGCTCCCTAAATTTTTCAGAAACCAAAATTATATTTTTAGTACTTAGAGCTACTTTTCAAGATGTTTATGATTACTCACTCAAATAATTATTAAAAATAAAATAAAAAAAATGAAATTGAGTTTGTTAACACTTATGAAAAAAAACTTGAAGTCAAAATAAAAATTTCATTTTTTGGGTTTTTTTTAATAAAAAATAATTGGGGTTTTTTTAAATAAAAAATAATTAAAATAATAACTAAAATTTGGAAAAATGCAAAAAAAATATCAAAATGATGTGAAATCAGTCCTAATATGAGATGGTACCTTTAAAAACTTTTTTATAAATTTTCTAAAACCCAAAATGTATTTTTAAACACTTCAAATTATTTGCTTAAAATTTTATAAATTATCCACCAACATAATTTTAATTAATAAAATATAAATGGGAAAAAAAATAAAATCAATTTCTAATGGGAGGGGATATTAAATTAGGATGATTGAACATACTAAAGTGATTGAAACATAAGGGTAGTTAGGTAGTAACCCATTCACCCGATTTCTATAAAAAACAGGACATAATGGTAATTATTCGAATTGTTTGCCATTGGAAGATGTGTAACATTTGGATGATCCAAGTTTGAGGGAATGTCATTATAATACTGATAAATTCATTAAATTTGATCCCTCAATCAATAGTTGAACTAAACATAATCTTTAAATCAAAATTACACATTACAAATCTTTTGAAAATTACAAGATTACCCTTAAAAGCCTTTAGGAGCTTGATGATTAATCGAAGTGACAATACTTGAGGAATGACTTGAGGATAAGATTTAAATGATAATAATATCTTTGTAGTACCACAAGCTCAAACCCCATTGGAGGATGAGGATATATAATTCTCTAATACATTATAATCATACATTTAGGAGTTTCCACGATGTCAAGAAATTGATTATTTGGTATGAAACATTTCACCATGTGTTTTCTTTAAGCTTTTCCATAAAAAATCCCAATTTTTGGATTTCCCATAATATAGGAAAAATCTATGGTGAAAATAAAAAATTTCAAATTTAAACTAAAGCTCTTACCAAGAGAAAATGAAATCTAAGATCTTTAGCCTCCAAAATCTTCTCTAACGTGCACAATGTGAAGCCATAGGCCACGGTTTAGAGGTTGGCCCAAGCAGTAAAATTGGAGTTTTACAGTGCGATTTCACAGCTTCTTATGTAATCTAGCATTTTCGGAATTTGGCGCATCAGGCGCTAAATCTGATGCTTCTAGCGCCAACTCTTTGTCAATTGGTGCATAAGGCGCCAGTTTGGCGCATAAGGCGCAAACGCCTTAATTTTTCTAGATTTCATTTTCTGTGGAAATCTGCTTTGTACCGCTTTATGTCCTCCTCCAATTAACTCAAATAAACATAATTAAACATTACTATAACACCAAAATTTCACCAACAACACAAAACTCACATTCATATATAAAATTCATGCTATTACAAACTAACATTTTTCAAGCCAACAAAATTTATTTCAGCCTAGAAAGCAAACCAAACATCCTAACACTGAAATCTAAACATCGAAATACTAAAAATAAATATAAATAGAGCTCAACAATAAAAGTAAATGCAATCCAACATAACACAATAACACAAACAAGCAGTATTAATCAAAATATTACGTGTATTAAGTAAGTTTAAACATCTTTTTCGCTCTCGTCCTCTTGGATATCTCCCATGGATTGATAGTGTACGTACCAGTTGTAGAAGAATCGATAAGGAAATTCATCAGTTGGTTCTTCTCCAATCCAAGCATGTGTCTTGAACATACGTACCAAACCATCTTCAATACGACTAGTATGTTCAAAATGTTCCTTTTGCCTTGCATGCATAAGGTTATGTATCTCTTTTTCTATCTTCTTAATTCTTTTTCTATCTTCTTACTATCTTCTTAATCCTTTTCAAAAGTGCATTCGAACTGAAGTAAGGCTGAATAGTGATGAATTCTGGGATGCTTGATCCATAAGTACATTCATATGATTATCATCTCCCATTCCATTACAGTTGCAATAGACTTCTATATCCACCGGCATCAAAGGAAGAAGCACTTTTTCCCAACTCTCATAAGGTACTTGTGATTGACTGCATAGTAGGAAAATAGTGGATGGACGCCCTAATCCAGTTATAGTTCCATTGATAATCAAACCCAAAACCAATTTCATAAGGAAAATAGTGTAGGTTTTCCAGTTCGAATACAATAGTTCATAATAACACTATCCTTAGTTACCTTACTGATTTTCATAGTGCGGATTAATTTTGATGCAATAAGATGATGCAATAAAAAAATGCCACGCCTTAGAAGCAAGATTTAATAATGATGAAGAAAAACTTACATTTCCATCATCTCTAGACTCACATTTTACATCTTCATCCATAAGGTATTGATAGAGTTCATTCATATTATCTCTCGTAAGGGTAAAATTTGTGAAATGACAAATAAGAACACTTTAAATCATAAACGTCTCATTTATTCTTGAAGGAGTGAATTGGACAAACCTGCCTCACACATAAACAATTCCTTGGTTGATTCCATGAAGATTTGCATAAAACTCTTTCACTACAAGGACAACTACAATGACAGTAGTGTAGTAAAGAACTTCCCAGCGTCTCTACGCAATAATTTCTTTGACTCGAGTGTTTTGTGTATTAAATCCTTGATTCACAAATTCCTATTCTTTGATTAGTCTCTTCTTCACAAGAACTCGATCATGTAACTTCTGCGCATTGAAACTGACAAAGTTTCTCTGGTTAAAAATTCAAAATCTAGCAAAAATTTTAGAGTGGGAAGCCATAAAAATTGAAAACTAGTGACTCTTCCCTCATTTTCCCCCCTAAAATGGACTTTGGAATCTGTTTTTGGGAGTTATAAGAACAACCCGCTAAAAACTGTCAAAAATCACCTTTTGAAATGTTTTAAGTCATTTCATCGCCGCGATACTTTAGACGCCGATTTTGGCACTTCTAGTGCCAGCTCTTTGGAATGTGGCGCTTCACGCGCCAATCTGGTGCATCAGGCGCCAGTTCCAAAAAAATTGTCATGTTGATTTTGATATAATAAACTCTCAATTTTTCCATACAATTAGGTAGATAAATATGTTTTTAAATATTTTCTTAATGTCAATTTTTCTCAAATACGCAGATTCTATATAGATACAAATATAAATAAAAAATTCCAAACAAAAACTTAAAAGCAAAAATAAACAATGATAAATATGAGTTTTCTCCTACAAAGCTCTTGGTTTGATGTCATCAGCCTAACATTCCAAGTCTTTATTCTAGGTGACCCAACATTACAGTTTCTTTAAAAACTGGTCTTTGAGCATCAAAATATGGTTTCAATCTGTGCCCATTCACTTTAACTTTTTTGTAGTTTTGGGATTTTCAATAATAATAGCTCCAAAGGGATAGACTTTTATAATTCTAAATGGCCCTTTTCACATAAACTTCAGTTTTCCAAGAAATAATTTCAATCTTGTATTATTTAATAAAACTTACTGTCCATGCTCAAATTCCTTTTTATTATCTTCTGATCATATCATTCTTTCATTCATTCCTTATAAATCAGAGCATATCGTAAGATCCATTTCTAATTTCTTCAAGCACATTTAATTGCAATAATATTTTCTTACCAACATCTTTTAAATTGAAAATGAATTCCTTAATAGCCCAATAAGCTTTATGCTCCAATTCTACTGGTAAGCAACAAGTCTTCCTAAAAATTAATCTATAAGAGGACATTCCTATACGTGTCTTATAAGCTATTCTGTATGCCCATAATGCAGTATCTAATCTAGCAGATAAATCCATTTTATTAGGATTCACATTTTTTTACAAAATTCTTTTAATTTCATGATTAAATACTTTTGCCAAACCATTAGTCTGAGGATGATAAGCGCAATTTTATTGATTATATTATATTTTTCCACTAATTTTGCAATTGTTACATTTCTAAATTGATATCCTCCATCAGTAATGTTTACACTCGACATTCCATATCTTGTAAAAATATTTTTAATTAATAATTTTGAAACACTCCGAGCATCACATTGAGGTAAATCAATTGCTTCTATCCATTTTGAAACATAATCCACTACAATCAATATATACATATTTCCAAATGATGGTATAAATGGTCCCATAAAATTTAAATTCCCATGCATCAAAAATTTCAATTTCCAAATTAAAATTTAGAGGCATTTCATTTCTTTTTGAAATATTACCTACTCTCTGACACTAATCACGTGCATTTTATGAACAGTTCTATCATTCACAAAATGACCTATAAATTCAAAATCATGCATTTTTAGATAATTTCCTGAATTTCTTTGTAAGACACACATCATCTCATTACTAAATCTTTGCATTGTTTATACAAATAGGGGTCATCCAAAAAATAAGATTTTTCATCATGAATGAATTTCTTTTCCTGTAGTTTTGTTAGTCCATATGGTTAAATACCACTAAAAATATAATTTACAATATCAACATACCAAGGTATTTCCCATCCTTTTATAGCATGAAATTGTTCATCAGGAAAAGTTTCATTAATTTATTTTTCTAAATCAAGTATTTATTCTTGTTCTAGCCTAGATAGATGATCAACAATTTGATTATCAGTCCCTTTTCTATCGACTACTACAAAATCGAACTCTTGCATCATAAGTACCCATCTTATGATTCTTGGAATCACATCCTTCTTTTGCATTAAATATTTAATATCCAAGTGGTTAGTACGCACAACACATTTAGCTCCAATCAGATATGACACAAGCTTATCAAAAGCATAATCAAAGGTTAATAACTCTCTTTTAGTAGTTCTATAGTTAATCTGAGTATCATTAAGAGTCTTACTAGCATAGTATATGGTTGTAAAAATATTATCATATCTCTGCCCTAAAATAGCTCTAATTGTATAATCACTAGCATCAAACATTAATTCAAAAGGTTTTTCCTAATCAGGTGAAATAATTATAAGAGCAGCGATCAGATTTTCCTTTAAAGTTTCAAATGCTTTAAGGCAGTATTGGTTAAAGTCAAATTTTGTATATTTTTTCAGAAGTTAGCATAAAGGCTTTGTAATTTTTGAAAAATATCTAATAAATCGTCTGTAAAATCTAGCATGTCCTAAAAAGCTCCTAACCTCTCTTACAATAGTGGTTGGAGTTAGGTTTGATATAACCTAAATTTTTACAAGATCTACTTCCATGTCATTTTCTAAAATTTTATGCACAAGCACAATTCCTCCTGCAACTATAAATTGACATTTTTCCCAGTTTAATACGAGATTAGTCCTTTCACATCATTCTAGAACATTCTCTAAATGATTTAGACACATTTCAAAGGAAGTTCCAAATACAAAAAAATCTTTCATAAGGACTTCAATCCCTTTTTTAATTAAATCACAAAAAAATAATTTATCTCACATTCCTTCCCATGCAAATCCCTAGAAGTTCTCTTCATGCCTTTCCCTCTTTATAAGCACTCTCAATTCTTTCTTAAATGTGTAATGAAGAAGAAATCTTTCACCTTCTCTCTCTTCTTACAATCCTTGAAGAAAATCTCCATGCTACACATCACACCAAAAACTCTCCTCTAGCCCTAGACTCCCCTCACTTTTATTAAAGACTATATCCCTCCAAAAAGAATTCAAAATTTCCCCCTAAAATTCCATCCAAAAGTCAAACCTTTTGAATTCAAAAGACATATCCATTGATCTAAGAGACATATCTCTTCATAAAAGAACCTTCCAAAGTGTCTAGATGCATTTGAATCACTCCTAGGGGTGTTTAGAACAAGTTTACCTTTTGAAATTCATGAAAAATTCTTCCCAAATTGTCTTAATCCACAAAAATTCATCTCTGACGCATCTGGCACCAGCTCTGGCGCTTCAGACCCCAACTTGCTTAAGACCGTGCTGTTTTGGGTTTTGGCGCTTTAGACGCTAACACTGGTGCATCTGGTGGCAACTCTCTATCAAATGATGCTTCTGGCTCCAGTTCTGGTGCTTTAGGCACTAGCTCTCTGTCAAATGACACTTCTGGTGCAACAGACGCCAGAATACCAAAATTAACTTTTTTGTCTCCAAATTTCATCGTTTTTGCTACTTTTGCTACAAATGCCTAAAATTGACATACCTGCAACAGAAAAATGAAAGTACCCATTCTTTAAAGTGCAATATCACAAAAAATAATCATAAAAGTATATTTAAAACAACATATTATTTTGGTGTATTAGTAGGTTTCACCCATTAATTGACACTAATGGGTATGAAAGTTTTCAGCAAATTGCTGCTGTATTAACGTTATTTCATGGTCATGATGAGCACAAGGAGAAACCCACTCTTATCACCAAAGTCCATACAAAATTTCAAAGGTTGGCAGTTAAAGAAGGATGTTAAGGGGTTGAACTACTTAAGCGAGTGGGAAGTGCGACATCCCCTCAAATGAAGGAAGAAATTTTGAGGGATGTCAGATATGCCCGACAGTCTCAAAGATCAACTGAAGTTTTGTCAGCTCGCATTAACATCAGATTCCATCTAGGGAGACGAGTTGATACTGTCATCACAATCACTAATTTGGTTACCACAGCCGCTCTGAGGTCTACAGAATATCGATCGGTCAAGTCACGTTTGGTTCTGAGGATACTATTAGTTGTTGATCGTAAGAGTGGCCCAAAGAAGGAGAAAGTAAAGAAGTCACCCGATACTATATGTGGTCTACACTGCGGGGAGCATGCATCACTCTAACACACCAATTTCACTGTTGAGACACCTCGTCTTAAGACATCACTCTAAAAAATGAGGGCGTAGGTACCTAAGGTCGTCGTACCAATACAGTTTGGTGAGTCCGTAGGGCAAGATTGTGGAATGAAGCAAAAGTCTAAATTATCAGGTGTCGTTGAAATCGTTGCTACCGAGTTTGGTGTAAAAAGGGAGGATGCTCAGAAGAGTCTTACAGATCTCAAGATAAGTCCGGAACAGTGGCAAAAGTTGATAAGAGAAAGCAGCCGATAAAGATTCAGGCAGACCATTCTCATCAGAGTTCCAAGCAGTTGTCATAGCATACCCAGCCTCAGCAGTAGACACAATAGTATAGCTAATTTAGTTAGCAGTCATACCAGGGAGGACCATACCAGACAGATGGTAGATAGGGTCCAACTCTTTCAGAATGGATGAAAAGAGTGTATTCTTTCAAAGATGAGTGAACCCGAGAAAATATAGTTGTGTAAAATTTATATAGTTAACTCCGCTTTACAACAGTGCCAAAAACTTGATGTGATATTTTTTGAATAATAATGTTAAACACTTAATGTTGGGATTCTATGCAATTATACATATCATTATCAAGTAATATAAAACTTTCTATTTAAGTCTCAAATATCGATCCCACGAGAAATGTTTAAATTTAAAATGATAAATTAACTAGGAAATTCACAGAAATAAATCAAAATTACTGTCACTAATTTTGATTTTTTGAGATACTATCAAAACTAAATTATTATCTACTAGCAAAATTTTAATGCAAAGTTTAAAATAGTAACTACTAAACTATGTTTATGTGATGAAGTTTACATATATAAAAAAACATCTTTCCCACTACAATGAGTTTTTGGTGAAATGAGATGAGAAAAATGGTTTAAATATGTATTGTGCCAAATAGGAGCAATTTTAATTCTCTACCCCGATTTAGTGTTATAGAAAATCATTGTCTAATCATAGGGTTAGTCCTTAAATATGTGGCTAAGCTAGGAGGATACTGGCTCTCACTTCCCTTCCGCTGAAGGCTAACTCTAGCTTTAGTTCTTAAACACTAAGATCAAATTGGGGATTTTAGTCTATCACCCAAAAAATCTCTACTTATGCACCCAACAATATATATTTTC
Organism: Phalaenopsis equestris; assembly: GCF_001263595.1. Lineage (NCBI taxonomy): Eukaryota > Viridiplantae > Streptophyta > Magnoliopsida > Asparagales > Orchidaceae > Phalaenopsis > Phalaenopsis equestris. The sequence goes on along the minus strand of NW_018229875.1, from coordinate 11,100 downwards.
CTATTTATTTGCACTTAATTCCATGAATGAAATACTCCTTCATGGACTTAAATGTTATTCTCACTCTGTTGTAGAACTCATACTTCATTTTCTAGATCATATGTCTCACAACATATTTTAACAAATCAAATGACCAGATTGAAAAGTAAATTAAGAGCGGAGTTGGAAAAACCATCACAATTTATTTTATATTTTAACATTGGCACATCCAAAATATCTCTTCATTTTACCATATCTCAGAGTAGAAAGAAAGATAAAGGAAACTAGTTAGACTTCATGAGAAAGATATAACAAAACACAAATTTCATATATAAAAGGAAGTTCATACAATAATAATAAACAAACAACACTTATCTGAAAATCTTTCTCAAAGCAAATCCCTTGTAGCCTCTCTTAGAAAATGTACAAAGAAGAAATCTCTCACTTCTCTCCCTCTCCAACACTTTTAAAGATTAATTCACACTTAAACTCACCACAAAAACTCAAAACTATAAAGAAAATAAATGACTAATGGTGTGGAATGGCGTGGAAGGAAGTAAAGTGGCATGAAAGGGGGAAAGGAAAGACCAAGAACGGAGGAGTGCGAAGAGATGCGAAGGGCCTTTTTTCTGATCAATTTCGGCTCTAAATAGAGCCTAAGGTCAGTTTTCCAATAGGTGCATCCAAAAAATCTTCAAAAAGTGTCCAAGTTTTTGTTGAATCTTTTAGAAACAGGGTCTGCACCGACATTGGTGTCGTCAATGCTAGTGGCCATTTAACTAAACCTGTGTTCTCTGTCAAACGGTGCCGTCAGTGTTGAACAATTTTTCAAAAACTTCATTTTGACTCCAAACTTCATCTTTTTTGCTTCTTTTTTTGCTCCAAGTCCTAAAAATTAACAACCTGCAACAAAACATGAAAAATACTTTCCTTTAAAGTGCAATATCACCAAAAATGAGTATAAAATATATGTCTAAAAATGCAGATATTTTTGGCGGATCAAAATCCCCCAAACTTAAATGTTACTTGTCCTCAAGTAACTCTTTTACTACATAAAAAATCTAACTAATGGCAAAGAAATTAACTTCTAGATTTTTATATTTTAGTCCACTAAATACAATAGCACAACTTAAGAAAAAATGTAAAATAACTCTAGTTAATACTAAAGGTATAAGAATATCTAGCCGTCAAGTCTAAGACTTTTGATTCTTTATTCTTTTCAAGGAAAATTGCAAATTATTCATATTAAAGCCACTTAGAATATTCATATGAAAAAGAACTTCATGAAACGTTACTAGTAAATATGCTAATATTGAAATATAAGTTTAGAAAATGTAGCCAAGTCTTCTTCTTTAAGTTGATTCAAGTGAAGCCAATTTTATTTAGGCATCTCCTCTAGCTTCTCCTCACATCTTTTTCTTTTCTTTTTATTTTATTTTTCAAGATCATTTTCAATCATTTTTATTTTATTTTATTTTATTTTTTTTATGTGAGGATTACTATATATGGATAGCCTTTAATGATTTTGAACTTCACTATCCTCTTCTTAAAGTTAAAAACTTTTCACATTCCTTCACTTTATAATTTTATATTAGCTTTAAAGATTTTTCATAAAGTTTTATTCTTTTCTTCTTCTATGAATCTCTAAGATTTTTAATACTTCAAAAATATAAATCCCTTTACTTACAATAAAAAACCATAGTCTTATTTAATCATACCAAATATCTTAATGTTTAAAATTAACCTTTATTATTGAAAATTTTTACTTAAGTTTACTATATTTTTAGAAACATAAATAAAGTTATCTAAAATTACCCACTAATACCAAGGTCTTGTTAAATTTTAAAATATAACTAATTTAGGACAAATAAAATTAAGTTTCTTTCCATTAAAAATGAATTTTTCTTCCCCCCCCCCCTCCAAAACTTAAATTTTTAAAAGATTTATCATGAGGAACTGAAAAAATAAAGGGTGAAAGAAATAATTTAATACATAAAGAAAAGACTTACTTGTTGAAGGTTCTGATTTGAAACTTCACTCTGAAATATTGTAGGTGCTAATATGAAAAGCTATAAGACTTAAAACATTAAAAAACACATAATACATATAAAAATTTGCTAAGAAAGAGTTAACTACAAATACATCCAACAAAGTACTAAAAACTAACAATTGTACTAAAATAGTTCCCAATGTGAAAATAGTCTCACAAATCTACAGTTCATAATTTAACATAACATTTAAAATAAACTGTTACTCTATAAAAATAAACAGTCTCAACAATAAAGTACAACCAAACATAAACTAGATAAAAATCTAACTAAAGCATCACCAATTATCATCATCATCATCTCCTTCTTCTACATCCAAATTTTGCTGCTGATATGGGGTAAAAATAGGGTGAGTAGGAAACTGAATTGAGTGATCACCCCTCATGTATCTGACCATCGCATCATCATAAGCAGTATCATATTTGAACTTTTGTCTTGTTAAATCATCATTGTGAGCATTCTAGCCTCCATATTTTTTATTCTACTCTCCATTCTCAAGATATCTCCCCGTTGGATCATCATCTGCTCTATAATTTCCTGGATAGTAGGGGTACTAGAAGTAGTACTTAAAGTAGAAGGAATATCCCAGGCCCTACTTCTAGATGTCCATCCAACATGAGATTCATAAGTCGTTATATTAGCAGGCTCAATAGGTTTTAGAGGTTCAATCCTCTCCTCATCCACTCTAAAATCAACTCTTGCTAGTTCACATAGTGTGAAGATCAGGGCAGGGTATGCTAAACCACTGGTAGTCTCTCCCAAAGCAATATATCAAGTGTTCTTATAAATAATATAGCCTACATCTATCCTTCTCATTTGCTGGATACAGAAGTTCAAGATGGCTCTATCTTTTGTAACCTCACTATGATGATTTATTGGTATCATTCTACCAGAAATAAAGTAATGTCAAGCATAGAAAGAGGAAAGTTTACCTTAACACCATTCTTCACCTTCCAAGCTTCTCTTCCATCAGTAAGAAAAGAAATAAATTCATCCAAGGCCTCATTCATAGCAGAAAATGAATTGCATTGGCAGCTATACACATTTTCTAACTGATAAAATTCATTAATTTACCTTGAAGTAAACTCTACCATTTTCCCACAAACAATCACATAGAGTTCTAAAGCAAAGCAAAGTAAAGTAAATCATATCCACACAATTACATTAAATACATAATTACTTTAAAGTATTAGAGTCAAAATTAAAGTACTTTCTCCTCCTCTAATATCTCCCACAGACTGGTAATGGATGTACAAATTGTAGAAGGGTCGGTATGAGAATTGATCAGTCAAATTTTCATCGATCCATACATTTTTCTTTAACACTGAACCAATCCTACTTCAATTATTCTAGTATGATCAAAATTCTCCTTCATCCTCCAATCTAGGTGACCAAAAAGATAGTTAAGATTTTTGATTGCAATCATAATACTCTGAAGTTGTCTGTCTATTTTCTTCAATTATTTCTCCAGAGCTATTGAACTTTCAACTGTTTGTGGCATCAATGGTGTTGAAGCATGTGATGAATGATCCAAAATAATATCTAATGCTTAATTTCCATTCCTAATATAATTTTCATCAATAGGAGTCATGGGCTCCAAAGGTAATAAAACTTTCTCCCAACTATGGAACTTGAGATTGACTGCAAAGTAAGAAAATTGTGGAAGGATGCCCAAGTCCATAAATTGGCCCATTCATAATAACACCCATAACAGATTTAAAAATAATTGATCCCACATCAATGGGGTTTTCCATTTGAATACAATAGTTTAAAATGACACTTTCTGTTGTAACTCTACTATTCTTCATGGTAGGGAGTATATTTGCAGATATGAAGAAATGTCATTATTTTGATATTGGATTAAGCAGTGAAGCAGAGAAACTAATGTATTCATCATCTCTAATTTCTCAATTATCATTTTCATCCATAAGAAAATTATATACATCTTGCAACATATCTCTCATTGGGATAAAATTTGTATAATGACAGATTGAAATATTTTTTATCATATACAAATCATTAATTCGAGCCTGAGTAAATGGTATAGCCTTGGCTTTACCTCGTACGAAGACAACTCCTTGGGTAATTCCATGTAAGTTAGCATAGAATTCTTTTACCTATGGTACAACAACTACAACGGTAGTGTAGCACAAAACTTCCCAATGCCTTTGCACAATGATTTTCTCAATCTGTGAACTTGGATTATTCAATCCATGATTGACAAAGACTCTCTCATTGATAAGTCTCTTTTTTGTAGTGACTTTATCGTATAATCTTTGTGTGTCAAAATTGATAAAGTTTCTTCTATTAAAAACTCCATACCTTGAAGTATTTCTGGAATTGGAAGCCATAGAATTTGAAATTAGGAAGTTTTTGGTCATCTAAGGCAATTTTTAGGCCTTTAAAAACACCTCTCGATGGTTGTTTAGGAGCGAAATCTTGCCAAAGTCTGCCAAATTTGCTCTGAATGCACGAAACTGCTCGGGACACCGTCGGCACTCCCAATGATGTTGTCGGTGCCATGGCCCATATAGCGGATGCCGTCAGTGCCCATTCTGGTGCTGTCGGCGCTAGAAGGGCAAAATCGTGTCTTTTATTTTTTTGTTCAATTCGATTCCAAATTTTTCTCAAATACCAATATTTGTTTTAATTTATGATATATAAAATTGTGTAGAACTCATAAATATTATTATTTCCTAAAAACATTTATTAAAAAAATAGTAATTTATAGATATATAGATTTATATATGGGTTGTCCTCCCACAAAGCGCTTGGTTTAACGTCGTTAGCCCGACGTACCATTGTTTAATCAAGATGACTTAACATCAAAACTTCATTAAATTGTAGTATGTGTCCTTCATAATAATATTTTAATCGATGCCCATTAACTTTAAATATCTTTTCAGTTTTAGGATCTTTAATAACAACAGTTCCACAATTATAACTTTAATCACTTTAAATAGTCCTAACCATCTGGATTTTAGTTTTTCTGGAAATAATCTCAATCTTGTATTATATAATAAAACTTCTTGTCAATGTTCAAACTTCCTTCTAATAATCTTCCAATCAAGCCATATTTTCATTTTCTATTTATAGACATTTACATTATCATATGCTTTATTTCTAATCTTCTCAAGTTCATTGAGTTGCAATAATGTTTCTCACCAATATCTTTTAGATTAAATTAAAAATCCTTAATAGCCGAAAATACTTTATACTCCAATTCTAATGGTAAGTGGCATGTTTTTCCAAAAATAAGTCTATGTGGGGGCATTCCTATAGAAATCTTATAAGTAATTTTTTTCCCATAATACAGTATCCAATATAGCAGACCAATCCAATTTATAAGGATTTACAGCTTTTTCTAAAATTCATTTTATTTTACGATTTGATATTTCTATTAGACCGCTGGTCTGAGAATGACAAACAGTAGAGAATCTATGCATAATATCATATTTTTTAATTAATTTTTTGATTCTCTTATTCCTAAAATAGGATCCTTTATTTGTAATAATTACTCTTGGCATTTAATATCTTGTAAAAATATTTTTATTTAAAAACTAAGAAACACTCTGAGCATTACATTTAGGTACAACAATAACTTCATTCCATTTGGACATATTATCAACAACAAGTAATATATATTAAATGGTCCCATAAAATCTAATCCGCACACATCAAAAATTTCAACCTCTAATGTGTAATTTAGATGCATTTCATTTCTTCTAGAAATATTTCCTACTTGTTGACATCTATCACATGTTTTAATATAATCATTAACATCTCTAAAAAAAGTAGGCCAATAAAATCCAGCTTACAAATTTTATATGCAGTTCTATTTGTTTCAAAATATCCTCCACATTCAAAATCATGACATCTTTCAATTATTTGTTGAGTTTCTTCATAAGGCACACACCTCTTAATAATTAGATCTTTACATTATTTATATAAATTGGGTCCTCCCAAAAATGGAATTTTGAGTCATATATAAATTTCTTTAATTGTTGATTCTTAATATCTAGTGGTAAAATATAACTTACAATATAATTTACTATATCAGTATACTACGATATATTTATTTCATTAATATTATATAATTGTTCATCAGGGAAAATTTCTAATATTTTGTTTGCAAAATTAGTTAAAATTTCTTTTTCTAGTCTAAACAAATGATCAACTATTTGATTATCATTTTACTTTCTATCAACTACCATAAAATCAAACACTTGCAATAGATGTATCCATCCAATTAATATTGGTTTAACATCCTTCTTTTACATAAAGTATTTGATAGCAGAATGATCTGTTTACACTATACATTTGGTTCCAATCAAGTAAGGTATAAATTTATCAAAGGCATAGTCGATGCTAATAACTCTCTTTCAGTAGTAGTGTGACCAAAGGAAAATATGTTGAGATTTTCATACTTATTTTACACTATTTTTGATGATATTGAAGAAAAGTATTTTTGATGTTTTGTTGCGGGTATGATGAATTATGGTCATTGGAGCAAAAAGAAACAAAAAAGAGTGAATTTGGAGCAAAAAAAACCCAAATATGAAGAATTGAACTAGGGCGCCGACGGTGAGAATTTTCAGAGACTCCAGATCAATTATTTTAGAAGGCCAGCTGAGATCGGCTGTTAATTCAAAAGGTGCATTGAATGTGGATAATTTTTGGAGGGATGCTTAGACAACTCTTGGAAAAACTCTTCTACAACTTTAAAAGAAGATTTTGGCAAAAAATAGAGAGAGAGTTAGAGACGCTAGAGGTTAGAGAGGTTCTAGTAGTGTGTAGAGGGGCTAATTT
>NW_018229875.1:3756-4172 GCF_001263595.1 Phalaenopsis equestris | reverse complement strand
GGGAGGAATTAGAGATAAGTGGTATTTACTTATTGTAGTTTGTATGACTTTGCTTATATATATAAATTTCGAGTTTTGTTGTGTCTTCCCCATGAGTTCTGAGTAGTTTTCTATGTCTTTCTCCTTGTCTTGAGATTTGTGAAATGATGATTTGAATTGGTTGAGCCTTGAAAATGTCAAAGAAGTTATGATGATAATTTCACTTCGATCAAAGAGATTTAGAGGAACTTCGAGGAGTTTGCTTGGGTAGGCATTAGAGATTAGAGTTATTTACTTATTGTAGTTTATATGACTTTGCTTATATATATAAATTTCGAGTTTTGTTGTGTCTTCCCCATGAGTTCTGAGTAGTTTTCTATGTCTTTCTCCTTGTCTTGAGATTTGTGAAATGATGATTTGAATTGGTTGAGCCTTGA
>NW_018229875.1:1980-3696 GCF_001263595.1 Phalaenopsis equestris | reverse complement strand
TACTTTCAATATGACCAATTGATTTGTTAAAATATGTTGAGTTTTACAACTAAAGTGAAGATTACATCCAAGATTTAGGGAGGCCAAAACCCTTGGAAGTTGGGTGCAAATAAATAGGGAAATAAAATTATCGGGCGTAGAATTGGAGATTTTAGAGTGACAGACTGAAATCCCCAATTTGGTCCTATCGTTTGGGTGTTGAAGTGTAGATGTTAGCCATCAGGCGAGTGGAACGTGGGAGCTCCGAAGTGAGAGCCGGCATCCTCCCAGCCTAGCTGAAGATTCAGTAACCAAGCATAGGATTAATCAATGTTCTTTATGCCTGGACCAAAGGGCAAAAAATCAATATGCATAGGTATGCTCCAATTTGGAACAATCCAATTTGAACTGATTCACTTTATCCATTCACTTTAATTTTTTGACAAGGAGAATGATGTTTTCTCATATATTGAATTCCACATTAGAAACTTTATTAATATAATTTATTATTTAAGATTTATTAAAATTACATATTTATTTAAATTTCCTATTAGTGACATATAAGTAATTTGAATTATATTGTTGTGATTAAGTATCAATTTTCTAAAATCTTAGTTCGTAGCCTCTAATATTACTCCCTGTGGGATTGATATCTAGGACTCCATTAGAGCCCTATATTACTTGAGCGATACATATACTTGCGTTTATAAGTTTGACTTTACCATTTTTGAATATTTTATATATACATCTTTATCAAATCTATAACCGTTGTCAAGTTTTTTGTACTATTGCTGTCGACGCTATTTCGGGGGCTTATGGGGAGTTGCCCTTAAGAAGCTGTCAGTCGTTTAGATTGAAATCCTGTCGCCCGCTTCCAAAGGATGTTAAAGTATGAAATCAAGCTGACCCCATATTTTTCATAGTTTAAAATGAAAGAGCACTGTACCTCAAATCTCAAATCCTCTCAAATCATGTATCTATCCCGAAGGATAAACACAAAACTTGAGGATGAGGCTCGATCAAATAAACTAAGGAAAGTATGACGTCCGTCGGGTCTGCAAAACATTTGTATTTGCCAACAAGTTCCCCTATTTAATATAAAGGATTAAATAGCCTTTATATTAAGCTGGGTTCGGACATGCTTCCTATAAGGGCAAGCTTCTATAGTTAATTACATCTTAAATGATCAAGGTCACTTAAGAAGACTCTCGATAAAAATCAGGAAATATTATCTTCAAGGAATTTCAAAGGCTAGGACTCTTCAATGAGATAGGTGTGAAAGGGGGTTGGTTCAAATTTGGAACATTTTGTTGTAGAATCCAAAGTAGGAAGAACTAGGGGAAGTTAGGGATCTAGAGGCGAACCTCAGTTACTTCCCAAGCTATCCTAATGTTTGGTTTCAGTTTTGAGGAGAAATATTTAGGTGTTTCATCCTGCCAATTTTATTATTTAGGGCTTACATTCGTGTGAAACAATCACACAAATAGCCTAGAAGATATGAGGATTTAGGTCGTGACGAACGACAATCTCAGAATCCTAAGAAGTGTTAGGGCTTATATTGTATGAATGGGCTATACAGAGACCTAAAGATAAGGTGAGGATTTACGTTGCATAAGAAAGTAACCTCGAAGTCCTATGGTTTTGTTGTTTAAGTCTAAGCAAGGGAGATTGGTTTAGCTGGGGAAGACAGATTTTACTGTTGAAGATGGTCGTGCTGCCCACCATGCTAGTTCCAAG
>NW_018229875.1:0-1171 GCF_001263595.1 Phalaenopsis equestris | reverse complement strand
CCTCCCTCTCACCAACTAGTGAAAAGCCTTGAGTCCATTTAAACTTATTATGTTGCTTAATGGTTCATCCTGTGAATACTTCTAATGCTCAGTGAACATTGATGTCTTAATTATCCCTAAGAAAGGGGTAATTGTAATTTATCATTTAATTTGAAAATTATGTGAGTGAATTTCCTTAAAGGGCAAGTTGGTGTAACCTGAACACTTAGCCATTTTTTTTAATTAGGCTTAGTGGTGTTTCAAGGATGTTTGATTATGTTATGTTTATTTCTCTAATCCTCATTTAGTCAAGTTAGATTTGGCCTAAGTCACCACTAAGCCCTTAAGACCTAGGTGAGTGTCTTAATTAGTTTTGAAAAGGTTAAGCTTTAAGTGGTCATGATTCATAATTTGAATTTTTATTTGAAATAAAAATAGGGGTATTAAATCGATTAATTTTTTATTTCAAAAGTCATACCCCTAAGTCCAGGGTCAGTTAATTTTAATAAACTTTCAAATTTTAATAATTTAAAAATTTATTAACCTATCTTTTCGTTACCCTGTCTTTTCGATTGGGAAAGTGAGATTGGTTTCTACCAATTAATTCCTTGTGTTCCAAATATCAATAAATTGATTAAGATCAGAGGTTGCCCATTTCCCTCCTTACTCTAAGCCTAAATGTTAATTAAGGCTAAATCTTCAAAATTACACATTTGCCCCTAAAGCTCTAACACTTCATAATTTGTCAAATTCAATTTAAATGACTTTGAAATTTTCATCCTACCTCATTAATGAGTCAATTAAGACATCAGAGCAGAAAATGTGATTTTTCGGAAAAAAATTTATTTTATATAATTATTTTCATGCAAAAATAGGATTTTTCAAAGGAAATTCCTAACTTGACCAAGGTAAATTCTAATCCCTTTAAATTTTTATTGGAGCTGGACCTTGACCAAAGAAGCCTTTGAACCAAATTTCATAATTTTTTGAATTCTCTGTGATTTATTAAAATTATTTTAAGTTCTTGGTTATTTTATAAAAAAAAAATATTTTAAATGATGAAAATTAAGTTTTGTATTTTTAAAAAATCTCTCTGAGGTTAGAGAACCCAAAGAGGCAAATTTCATATTTTTTTTTTAGTTTTCTTTGATTTATTATAATTATTTTGGTGAAAACTCATTTTTAGCCTTTA
>NW_018229874.1:1582-4782 GCF_001263595.1 Phalaenopsis equestris | reverse complement strand
AAATTTGGGGATGGAGGTAGGGTGAGATCGAAAGACGGAAGTGAGAGAGGAATAGAGGGAGTTCAGGAGAGAGATAGAAGATAGGAGAGAGAGAGAGAGAGAGTGACGGCGAGAAGGGGAGTGAGAGAAAGTAAGAGAAGAGAGAGAAGGGAAGGAGAAAAAGAACAAAGCAATAAGGAGGGACAGGAAAATTGAGAGAGGAAGAGAGTAAGAGAAGAGAGAGAAGGGAAGGAGAAAAAGAACATAGCAATAAGAGGGAGGGACAGGAAAATTGAGAGAGGAAGAGAGGTATGGAAGGGAAGAGAGATGGAAGTACGGAGGAAGAGAAAGAGGGTGGTAAAAGGAGGGAGAAAGAAAGTGTGTGATGGTTTGAATGAGGAGAAAAAAATATATTAGGTGGGAGAGATAGAGAATTAAAGATTTTTGTCAAGAGATAGAGGGAGAGAGAGTTTTGTTTAGATTAATGAGTGGGAGAGAGAAAGAGATGGAGAGAGAAATAGCAAGAGAGAGAATAAAGAGAAGAGATAGGGTGAGAGGGAGAAAAATAGAGAGAGAGGGCTATGAGTGAGCAAGAAAGAGATCAAGAGAGACATAGAAGAGCAAGAGATAGAGTGATAGCGAGGGATAGAGAGTGAGAGAGTGATAGAGAGAAGAGATAAGGAGAGAGGTATTGAGAAATTGAGGGAGACAAATAAAGATGTATGGAGGGAGGGAGGGAGATAGAGGGAGAGAGTGCAAGAGATGGAGGGTACGAGAGAGATAAAGTAAGAGAGAGTAATAGAGAGAAGATGGATAAAGTGAAAGTGAGGGAGGGAGAGAGGGGGCATGAGAGAGAGAGAAAGTGAGAAAGTGAAGAAAGAGAAGCTAAAGAGAGATAAGTGATAGTGAGAGAAAGAGAGAGAAAGGAGAGGGATGGAGAGAGGGAGCTTGAGAATGGAAAGAGAGAGAGAGAAGGATGTACGAGAGGAAAAGCTTGATAAAATATAAAGAGAGAAAATTGCGTGAAAGAGAGAGGGAGAGAAGCAAGCGAAGATTAAAAAGAGAAAAGAGTGATAAAACTATAAGAGTGAGATAAAGAGAGAGAGGAAGATACAATGAGAGAGAGAACAAGGGATGAAGAGACAGAGATAGAGGAAAAGAGGAAAATAGAGATTGAGAAATAACGAGAGTGGGAGAAATGTGGGAGTGAGAAATATGAGGGAGGGTTAGAGGGAGAAATAGTGACAAAGATAGATAGTTGGAAAAAGGCAGGGAGAGGGAGAGAGAGAGCAAAAAAAAAGAGCATGGGAGGAAGAGAGATAGAGAGGAAGATCTAACAGAGGTAGAGAAATAAAAGGAGGGAGGGATGGAGTGAGGGAGGGATATAGTGGATGAGTGTGAGAGAGAGAGGGAGAGAAAGGGAGAGAGTTAGCAAGATAAAGGGAGGGAGAGAGTTAGAGATGAGTGAGAGAAAGAGAGAGAAAAGGTAGTGAGGGGGAACTAGAATGGAAGGGTGGGAGAGTGTGAGAGAAAACAAAAAGCAGAGAGATAGGTGCGTTAGATATAGAGTAAAAGTTAGAGAGGGAGAGAGGGTAAAAGAATATGAGAGAAGATAGAAAATAGAAAATAGCATACAAGAGAGAATGAGAGAGTGTGAAAAAGAGAGTAACAGATAGAAAAGGGAGATAAGAAGAGAAGTAAAGGAGATCAATTAAGAAAAATCAAGGGAAGAAAAGAGGGAGGGTGAGAGGGAGAAATAGTGACAAAGATAAATAGTTGGAAAAGGGCAGGGAGAGGGAGAGAGAGAGCATGAGATAGGAAGGAAACATAGAGAAAGATAGAGAGTGAGGGTGGGAAAAGGAGGAAGGAACAAGAGAGTGAAGGAGAGTGTAGGCGGACTGAAGAGAGTGAGAGAGAGCGGAAAAAAGAACATGGGAGGAAGAGAGATAGAGAGGAAGATCCAGTAGAGGTAGAGAAATAAAAGGGAGGGAGGGAGGGAGGGAGTGCGATAGAGAACATGAGAGTTAGGGGGAGAGAGGAGATAAAGATATGTGAGAGAAAATATAGTGAGAGGTAACAAGGGAGGGAGAAAAAGAGATTGGAAGAGAACATTATGTGAGATAGTAGAGAGAAAGCAAGGTAGAGAAAGGAGGGTCAAAAAAATAATAAGGGAAGGATGCAGATATATTTAAAGAGAAAGAGAGAGAAAAGAGCTAAAGAGGGGAGGGAGATATGGAGAGAGACAGAGAGAGAGATAAACGATTGAAAGAATAGAGAAGCGAGTGAGAGAAGAAATTGAAAGAAGAGAGTAAATAGAGGGGACTGAGGGAAGGAGGGACTGCGGAGAGAAAGAAGGAGAGAAAGGGGGAAAGAGAAGAGATATATGAAGGGTGGGAGGGTGATAAAGGGGGATAATGAGAGAAAGAAAGTGAGGGGGGATTGAGCGAATAAGAAACAAGATTGAAGAGATAGAGGAAGGGATGGGAAAAGAGGAATGGATGGAATGAAGGAGCGGGGGCACAAGAAAGTGAGATTGAGAGGTAGGGAAGTAGAAAAGAGCACGAAAGAATGATAGAAAGAAAGTTGGAAGGAGAGAGGGAATGAGAATTTAAGTGAGAGTGAGGCACGAGAGTAGGCAATAGAGAGATCGAGAAGGAAAGCAACAGAGAGATAACCAGAAAGAGAAGATGAAATAGCTTGCTATTTTTTCACTCATCTCTTGTGACTTTTTCTCCTCTCTTCTTTTCTCTCTCTCCCTCTCTCTCTCTCCCTCTCTCTCTTCTTTTTCTTGTTATTCACTCTCTTGCTTTCTCTCTCTTTTTGTCTCTATCTCTTTACTCCCTCACCACCTCTCTCGCTTTCCCTTCTCTCTATCTCTCTTGATCTCTTTCTTCTCTCACTAGATCTATTCTTTCTCATTCTAAATCTCTCTACCTATCTCTATCTCTTGTTCTCTATCCTCTCTCCAACTCTATCTATTACCTTCTCGCCCTCCCACCTTCTCTCCCTCCCTCACACTCACTCTCACTTTCTCTCTTTCTTTCTCGCTCAATCAACCTCTCTCCCTCCCTCTCTCTGTCTTTCTCTCTCTCTGACTCTTCATTCATTCATTCACTCTCTTTCCTTCTGTATCTCTTTGCTATTTCTATCTTTTTCTATTATATCACTCTTTGCTACTCACTCTCTCATCTAGCTCTCTCTTTCTATCGCTCTATGACTCC
>NW_018229874.1:0-222 GCF_001263595.1 Phalaenopsis equestris | reverse complement strand
TCAACTATACCTCCCTCCCTCCATCACTATCCCTCTCTCTACTCTCTCCTCTCTCTGTATCTTCTCTATAATCACTCTCTATCCCACTCTCTTGCTCTCCCTCCCTTCCTCCCTCTCACTTTATCCATTCTTTCATCCTCACTCTCTCTTTCATCCACTATCCCTCCCTCTCTTTCTTTTTCTCTTATATATCTATCTTCTCTCCTTTACTCTCTATATCTC
>NW_018229873.1:5532-7444 GCF_001263595.1 Phalaenopsis equestris | reverse complement strand
AGATAAAAAGGAGAATTTTAGAAAAAAAAAACTTATTTTTTTTTATGAAACTTAGTTATTTTTTTAGATGAACCTTTTTTTGTTATTTTTTTTCTTTTTCATGTTTTTACTGCACATTTTTTTTCCATGAAAGATATTATAGACAACGGCAGGAATGATTGCATAATATGTGTTTTTTCTACGTCTACTATGACAATGAAAAAGTCAATTCATCAAGTAGTTATGTATTTCGTCAAAATCGATGCGATAAAATTCGATGACAAATAAAATTTTGACATGTGGCGATGCTAGATGATAGATGCATTGTGTTTTTTGAAACTGATTGAAGTATTAAATAACGAGATATGTCCCGAAGAGATCTCAATGAAAAATTGGTTGAAGAAGAACTTGTGTGCTTGTGACGTGATCTGAAACTGTTTGATTCAGGAGATTAAATATAAGGTGAGAATGGAGATTACTGCAGTAAAATTGTACGGGATGTTGGAGAACAAATATCTCACGAATGACCTAGAGAACCGTCTCCATATGAAGCATCGACTATACAATTTTCAAATAAGACAAAGGGTTACTATTGTTAATGGCTTCATGAAGAGTTGGAAGATCTGTTAAATTTGAATGAGAAGATTTTAGATGAAAACAATACCCTCCTTTTATTGAATTTGCTATCAGATGAGCACAAATATTTTACGATGACACTCATTTATGGAAAAGATGGCTTGAATCATGGCAAAGTTACTACAACACTGTTAAATCACAAGTTTCATCAAAGGGACATGAAGTCTGCAAAGATAGAGTCAATTGAGTGATCCATCGATTTTTTTTTTTTTTTTGAAAATAATTTAATCTATATGCATATTAACATAGTTTTGATTTTGAAAATGACATTTTGATTTTTGTAAAAAATGAGACCGAACAATTCACATATATTTCATAGCTTAAATAACTGAACACGATATTACAAGTAATTATTTATCTCGAAGGATAATGATATCTCTCGATAATATACTCAATCATTCAAATTAATAATTTTATGATACTTATTTGATCTGTAAAATTTTCAACTGATTATTCCCCCACCTAATATAAAAAATAGATAGAATATAGATTATCCGGGTCACTAATTCTCCTAAAGGTGCAAACACTCTATAGTTACATCTTAAACAATCGAGATCTTCTGACTTGATTGACAATGACAACGTTTTGTTGAATAAGATGGATACAAAAGATAATCTAGCAGATATGGTCGCGTAGATAGTACCAGTCTAAAAGTTCACACACTGCAAAAGTTTGAAAGTGATTGCCCCAGTTGGGTACTTTGAAAAACTATGCGAGGTTGGATTTATTCGGGAAGGGGGTACGCTGACAACCATCTTCAAAACAAATCTCTTCACACAAAACAAATCTTTTAATTTATAGTATTTTTTACTTGCGACCAAACTATAGATCCCTTCATAAAAATTATTCAAACCTGTAACTTGAAAATATCTAAACTTCAACAAATACAAAACGTCTATATGGATACACACACACACCCATACATAAACCAGAAGACATAAAATGCAAATTGTAACATAAAACAAAGAATAAAAAAATGCAAAAAAATAAAGCCATCACCACACCCAATCTCCAAACAAAACCACATGTAAATCTCATATCAGACATCGGCAGCAAAGCAAAAAGAAGCAATCATGTTGCAGAAAAGCAGCAGGCATGCGGCCATTATTAGCTGCTTAGAAACCGAGATTGTCTTCTCTTCCTCTTTTCCATCATCGCTCTTGCTGCAAGAGGAAGAAGCTCGATCAGGCGCAGTTGTTTGGGAGTGAAGGAATGCAATGGAGATGGGTTGCTGTAGAGCATTTCTGTATTCATATTCTGCCTTCCCTATCACTTGCCTGTAGATCCCACCGCTCTT
>NW_018229873.1:3076-5222 GCF_001263595.1 Phalaenopsis equestris | reverse complement strand
AATGTCAAGATGAATCATAAAAAACATGTTCAGTGGAATATGTTAATATCTGACCAGATGTAGCAAATTCGAGACCGCTTGAGTGATCACCAGAGTGGTCGAGTTTGAATAGCCCGAGCAGCTTATTCAGACAACAGACAAAGAGTCTTCCAAGCCTACCAACATGATGAAGTCGATCCAATAGAAAACGACCCTGTCATATCGGGATCATTTAGCCATCTCCCTCGACACCATAAAGAGAATACAATAGATATTTATAGGTCTCAACTGCCCCATTAAGATCCTCTCGTCTAAGGGAAGGCCACTCGTAGGATTACAATGATTTATACTATGTCCGATGACCTATCTTCAACCTGTTGACAGAAGCTCTTTGGTGGAGATCGGGGGTCCACGACCCGAGCTTATCTACCAATCGTCAGAATTCTGCCCACAACTATCGAGCCGATCGACAGCCCCAGATCCACCAGACTGACAACATCGTCTGATGTAGTCGACTAAACAAGACTTGCATGAGTTCTATCAAGTTCAGTTGACCTGCCAAAGAGCAGTAATGTCCTAGATCCACAAGGGTAAAAAACCTAAATTAACCTATAGAGTCCCCGCTCAAGTAGATATATCAATTTAATATCACATAATGTATCCCATTGTCTATAAACATGATATTATTTCATGAATAAAATGTTACACAAGTCCCTCATTCTACTCTTCATTAATGTGCACTCTTTTCCTCTCTCTTATTTTATCTTATATTTCTTAGGTGTGATTCACAGGGCAAATATGGATTCAACTATATAGGTAAATACATAGGAATTGGACGATAGGTAAGTAAATGCCTGAAAAATATTTTCCTATATATTTAGACCATTCCTCTAAAACTTACCTGCATCTGGTCTCCTATGGTGACCACCATGGCGGCATTAGCAGGTCGAAATGAAACCAGAGCTTGTTTAGAGTAAACTCGAAAGCTGGAAGCCCCTGCGAAGACATGGAAGCTGAGAGCGTGCGAGCAACCCAAGCTCCTCAAAAACGCTCCCAGCACGTCCTGATTCAGATCAAAACCTTCCCTTTCTTCATTAAAAATTGCTTCTTTGCTTCGCCTGTGCTTGCGGAGACATACAATCATGTTATCATCTTTAATATCATTCTTCTCTTTTCTCCATTTAATGGAGCTTTCGGAATCCATTAAAATAAGCTCAAGCTCTCGCGCCATCTTCTTTATTTTCATTAGAAGCTGCTCCATTTTGACACTGAAATAGTTCTGTATCAATATATTATAGGGATAATTACATAATTAAACACTGAAATGTATGTCATGATCAAATTGTTATTGAGAATTTGATGAATATATATATATATATATATAATAACAACATATCATATATATTAAAAAAGATTTTATCAATTTATTAATTCTTTATATTGGGGGGATTTACATACATATCACAATATTTTATATATTTATATATTTAATATTTAAAAGTTAAATTTTTATTTATATAAAATTCAAGTTCTTAAATCACATAAAAATTCTACTAATATTAACTCCTTTTTAAATTAAAATGCATTTCATAAAATATTATATCAGTAAATATCAACATTTAGATATCTGAAAACTAATATCTAACATGATGGTTATTTGATATCATTAACTCTACATTTGAATAAATAAATAAATATTAAATAAGTAAAAATCATTTGGGATCATTTTTAATTTAATTTATATTTCAATTTGAATAAAAATATATTTAATATATTTGATTATGATATTATTATTTTTAAAAATATTCAGAAGATCTAAAATTATTTATATGTTTTTACAAGATAATTTAATTTATTTTAATACATATAAAATTATATTAAATAAACTTATTTTTTAAAAATAAAAAAATGGATCCTAAATAAATACTTAAAAAATAATTGAATGATTTAATGGTAAGAAAAAAAAGAAAGGAAAAATCACCTAAAAGCATCGCACTCTGGCGGCAAAACTCCCGCCATTCCTTCTGCTGCGTCGCTCCACCAGAAGAACTCATCGCTACCTCCTACATCTTCTTCCTCCTCCACTTCAAATCCCCACTTTCTTTCCGGCGATCTCGCCGCCTCCTTCTTCCTCTTCAACGGCAATCCAAAAATCCCCTCCGCCCCT
>NW_018229873.1:0-1587 GCF_001263595.1 Phalaenopsis equestris | reverse complement strand
GCAGGAATGTTACTGAAAACGGTAAAAAAAAACACGTAGAATGATGAGTAATAGGGGTGAAGGATGAATTTTGAAGGACAAATGAGATAGAGAAAGTGAGCATAAAGTGTGATGAATAACGACAAATTAGAATGAAGATTGGTTATGATTGAAGGTGGTCGATGGAGATTGAATTGGCGGTGGTCGACGGAAGTCAGTGGCGGTCGACGACAGTCAACAGTGGTCAACGACGATTGACGATAGTCAACGATGCTCGATAATGGTCGACAGAGGTCAGTAGTGATTGACGACAGTCGACGGTGTTGGTGTTGAACTTCAATTTCATCTTAGCTTCAAGATCTTCTTCAAGTCTCAAGCTTCTCTCCCCCCTCATGAGATGGGTCAGGCCTTATTTATAGTCTCGAGTGTAATTAATACAAGAATATGAACCATTTTGATCCGACGATCTGGAGAGTTTCTTTCGATCAAACGACATTTGATGAATATTTGAGTGTCTTATTGATGTCTAAAATGAGCGATATTTGACTCGCTGAATTTATCTTGTCGAGACGCTTGACTCGACTATAAACTTGTTAGATTCAACATTCGCTTGACCTTCCAAATGTATATGAAAACTTCTAAGAGCGGTTTAATGACTTGATTTGAGCTTAATTTGACTCTGATTAGACCAATTTTGTTATCATTGGGTCCGTCTTGTCAAACCGATCAATTTGACTGTAAGTTTGTTGAAATTGAAGCTCTAAATGACTTTTAATTGAAATTTGAATGTCCACTAATCAAAAAGTTGTGTCAGGATCTGTGCTATGCCCTGAGATCTGTGCTAAATGAGGAAAAAATTGTTGGTGTATCAATAGTAATACAAATTGACGAGGTAACTTAATATTAAAAAAAAATATTGCTAGATCAATTATTTATACCTTTCATAAAAATAAAAATAATTAGGCGACTATATTTTTATAGATATATATAAATATTTATGTAATTAAATACACAACTAATTAAATAAATAAATTAAAAAATACTAATAGTAAATCTAGAATTAATATGAAAGAAGACTAGCTCTGAACAAAAAGCTAATTAGATTTAAATTGTTATTGTAAGTGCATCTAAGGACTAAATTGATTTGAAAAAATGGATGGTAGACGTCGCTGTAGACGTGGGTAAATGAGTTTTATTTTACAATAAGTATGCTTATTAATTGTTTCCATGCTTTATTTTATATGCAAAAGTACACGTTTTAAATGTTAAATTTAAGAAAAATAAAAAATATATTATTTGCATGCATATGAGAGTCACCCATAGATGATACTGACATGGTAATGCAGTGCAATCGTGCACGGAAATAAAAATAGAAATGAAAATGAAAATTTTTTTATTTATGATGGGTTGCAAAATATTAAATTTATATTTTTATAAAGTATACATTTAGATGATGATTTCTAATGATAAAAGTGTAGCATAAATAAATGAAAATAAATGAAGTTGTTTTACTGTTTTCTTTTACCGCACAGTCCTTTTTTTACTGACTACTACAAATTTAATAAAATATTTCAAAATGAGAATTATTATAATTTAAAAATATTTTTC
>NW_018229872.1:0-340 GCF_001263595.1 Phalaenopsis equestris | reverse complement strand
ACCAACTATTTTTATTTATAGAAAATTTTCCTTTTAGTTCTCCTAGTATCTCTTTTGTCACTTGTTTAATAGTGTATGTTACTTTATCCCACATAAAGTATGTTTTTTTATAAACATCTCAAATCTTGAAATCATGAATTTTACAATTTTATTCATAAAATTAATTTTATTTGTCTTTTAGGTGCTCCCATTTAATTTTATGACAATGATTCTTAATATTTTTTATCTTACAACTCTTTATTTTAAAATCCAAAACTAATAATCGATGTTAAGTACCTAAATTCTCACTTTGAATGACCTTACAATTTATACATTTTCGATGATCTCTTATTCTCATAAG
>NW_018229871.1:0-2225 GCF_001263595.1 Phalaenopsis equestris | reverse complement strand
ACTTAATATAAATTGGGTCAAGTTTTTGGCCATAACTTTTTAAAGCTAAATTATTGCGCTATTTTGGGAAGGCTCAAGTTTTTGGCACTATTACAAAAGATTTAAATTGACATAAAACAAGCAAGAAAAAAACACACACTACGGGCGCATCGACTAGCACATCCTATCAGCATCACCTTCCTTAACTTCACTTAGAATTCCATTGTCAGGGACTTTTAATCCACCTTCATCTCCCCAAGCATTCGCAACCACTTCATCCCCAAAATCACAGATTTGTTACCTAAATCTAAGGGTAGGAAGTCCTTCACCACTTGTAATCCACGTAGTGTCAGCTCCAACTCCTTGCAAGTTCCCCTAAATTTTCTTCACCTTCCCTGTCCCCATCATGAAACCAAAGCTCCTTATACTCACCAGCTCAAAGCATAGTTTCTCCATGATTAGATTTGAGATAAAGTTACATGTGGCCCTGCTATCTACCAATACTACAATCAGTTGTTCCCGAATCCATCCCCTTGCTTCATGATGTGATTCAGGGTAAATTCCAACACTAAATTGAGAGACACCTCCACCATATCAAAATGTTGATGCTCTTCCTCTACCACATCCTCCATTGATTCTTCACTTTTTGTATCATTTTTCTAATATAATAAAATCTAAATGGTGTGCCCCTTACAATGGTGGCATAGGGCATAATTCACATCAAAGTAGTATTATAGTCCTTTCTCTCTTTTATCCTGCACATGCATCTGTGAAGAGCTTGAAATTATCCACAAGAAGTGTTCCTGTATTTTTCTCCTTCATCATCTCTCTCTAAAATGACACTGTCTGGGTCCTCAGTGTTGTGGCTGTCAAGTGGCTCTTGTATAATCCTCTGGTGTTATTGCCTTTACTAGTATTTTACACCTGTTTCTTATCTTCCATCATTTAGGAAAGTTACATCATTCCACTCAATCCACCAGTCTTAAGGGTCGGAAGGTTGCTCAGATGTCGGGCTTTAGACCTTTCAAGAAGTTCCCTTCACACATGCTACAGAAATTTCCCTCAACCTCCTTGACAAGAGCTTGAACTTCTCCTGATATTCCATATCCGTCCTATCCTGAGAGAGAGCAAAAAAATGCTCATGTAGGTCTCCATCCCAAATGGATCCTAAATGCTCCAACAAGAAATCCTCGAACTCCTCACATAAATGCATCATATACCTTGCCTCAATCTATAAAAACCATGTTAAAGTCTTCTCCTCCTAGCATAATCTCGTTGTCATGAGCTTCTCTTCCTTAGTTTACCCATTGATTTCAAAATACCGGTCCAACTGACACACCCATCCATGTGCATCCTCCCCTTTGAGGATAAACATCTTTAGTTTTCCAACCCTTACATCTCCACCCTAAAATCCTCTTCCTCAGGCATCCCCCCCCCATGTATCTAGGGTGAAACTCCCTACTTCAGTCATAAGCATGTCCAACACTTGATTCTCTCCTTAATCATGCTATTTTGTGCCTCTTACACCATCCTTTCTCCAAGTTTATGCCCATCCCCCTTCATTGGAAGTTGCACTCATCCACTTAGAAGGGGGACACTGTTGTTGGTATATGATGTCTTCTTCATTGTCTTCCCACTCAATCTCCTTCCCCTTTGACCTAGCCAAGTGTTCTTTGATCAAACATTGGTTATTTTTTGCAACTAAAGTGATCGACAAGGCCTTGGATTGCATCTCTATGAAATTTTTCATCATCTCCTATATTTATATGCTTTCAAATCCATCATCCAATCGACTTTCATTGGAAAAAAACCTGTCCTCCATAAAGGTACACCTCTCTTCCATTGCTAATCTGATTTGCTCTACATCTCCTTTTAGCACATTTACTTTCTTTGTTTTCATCCCATGAAGATCTATGCTCTGATTCCAATTTGATACACTCGAGAGTCAAAATTAGAAAATAACAACAGCAAAATGGCGATAGATGGAAACAAATCAAATAAGGGTTTCTCTTACAAAAAATAAATGCAAACAAGTAAGATACAATTATTATCTACTTTTCAAGAGTTAATCACTCTCCCATAACCCTAAATGTCACCAAGAATACCACCTAAAGAAGAAAACACAACAACCGATAAAAACATACAAAACAAAAGCAAACCCTTGGTTACCCCCCTTAAAAGAATCCCTTAACAACATTGCAAAAACAATCCTTCCCAACTTTCTTTCCCAATTTTTTTAATTTCTC
>NW_018229870.1:0-2378 GCF_001263595.1 Phalaenopsis equestris | reverse complement strand
ACAAAAACACAAACTTGCATGTTAAACAACGATGTATCATTGCATGAAAATCAAAACTGCTAGGATAGTCGCAAAACCCAAAATCAAAGCCAAAACTAAAACTAAAATCAACCAAGATAAAATTCATCGCCACAACATTCAAATAATAAGACAACTCAAAATTTAATCACAAACATCAGCAAACAACAATTATTTAACTAAATCAATACGTCTCTATTGGAAGATCGGAAACCCCTCGGAGGAGGTAACCCCCACAGTCTAAATGAAAGTATGAAACTCATTAAGTTAAGTTTAGTAAATTCATTTGGACTAAGTGTATCCGATAGAAAATAGTGGTACCAGGAGGATCCTAACCGGTGTTGCTCTAATCAACTTTAACATGCCCCATAACATTTAAAGAACTTTAACCATAGGACCATCTAATTTTACATCATGACCTGACACATTAGAAAACTTAAACTTATCACGACAATGAGCTTGGAGCTAGCATTGTGGGCAGCACGACCATCTTCAACAACAAAACACGTTTATATCAGCTAAACCAATTTCCTTCATTAGAATTAAATAACCAAGTCATAGGACTTCGAGGTAGTTTACTTATGCAACATAAATTCTCACCTCATCTTTAGGAATTTGTACAACTCTGTTAAACAATATAAACCCTAACTCGTCTTAGGATTCCGGGTTGGCATTCGTCGCGACCTAAATCCTCACATCTTCTATGCTGTTTGTGTGATCGTTTCACATGAATGTAAGCCCTAATTAATAAAATTGGCAGGATGGAATATTCAAATACTTCTCTCTAAACTAAAGCCAAACAATAAGATAGATTGAGAAGTCACTGAGATTCTCCTCCGGATCTATGACATCCCTTAGTTCTTCCTCTGGATTCTACAACAAAATGTTCCAAATTTGAACAATTCCCCTTTTACACCTCTTTATCTGATATCGTTGAAAAGTCCTATCCTTTTTTACCTCTTTGAAGATAATATTTCCTGATTTTTATCGAGAGTTTTCTTAGGTGACTTTGATTATCTAAGATATAATTAACCGTAGGGGCTTGCCCTTATAGGAAGCTTTTCCGAACCCAACTTTTAATTTTTCATATTAAATGGGGAAACTTATCGGCTTATAGATAAAATGATTTTCGCAGACCAAACGGATGTCATATATTTCTTAGTTTATTTGATCGAGTCTCATCCTCAAGTCTTGTGCTTATCCTTCGGGACATATACAAGATTTGAGGTATAACGCTCTTTCATTTAAACTATGAAAAATATGGGGTCAGTTTGATTCCATTTTTTTTAAAATTATATATATGTGTAAATTAAACGTCTTTCTGAAGCGGACGATGAGATTTCGATGTCGGCTGAGATTTCGATTCCGGCTGCCGACAGCTTCCAACGGGCAACTCTTCCAACTAAAAATAATGCTGATAGATATGTATACTTGCGTAGTATCTCAATATTTAAATATAATAATTACACTTATTTTCTTTAGAGTTAAGTTTTTTGTGTCGTTGTAAAGTAAGAAATATAAGTAAGGAAAATTAAGAATATAACCACATACTTCATAATCATGTCATAAAAGTAGGGATCAAGTTTTTGGAGCCGTTGCCGGAGAGAATAAAAAATTTTAAAGGAATTTTTAGGAAAGAAAATTTCTATTTTTTAGAAAGTCTTATTTAAATTTTTAGATTTATTATAGGAATATTGTAGTGTTATTTTTATGTAAGTTCTTGTTAGTGTGATTTTATTTTATTTTGTTTTGTAGTATTGTATGCGTAGTTCGGGTTTTAAAGGACTAGTGTTCTTCAATTCTGAATTAGAAAGAACTATTAGAAAAATTATAAAAAAAATTAAAATACAGAAAAAGATAAAAAATTTTAAGAAATGACAAATCAAAATAATCAAAATGCTAAAATTAAACAAGAATTTAGACTTTTAAGAGATTATGCAAACTCTACAACATATGAACTTCATTATAGTGTTCAAAAACATGTTGGAGTGGCTAATTCATTTGAATTTAAACCTGTTATTATCCAAATAATATCAAATAAACAATTTGTGGGAGCACCAACTAAAGATCCAAATTTACATCTTGCCAATTTTCTAAAATTGTGTGTTAAATTTAAATATGATGGTGTTTCGAATGATGCTATTAGACTTAGATTCTCATATTCTTACTCAGGGATAAGGCTAAGATATGGTTAAATTTGTTAGCACATAGATCTATAAAAAATTGGAGTGATTTAGCGCAGGGGTGATTTAGCATAGAAATTCCTTGCTAAATATTTTCCACCATAAAAAACTGTGAAGCTTAAAAATGACATTACATTTTTCTATTAGTTTGAAGGGGAATCTATTTATGAAGCATGG
>NW_018229869.1:0-5201 GCF_001263595.1 Phalaenopsis equestris | reverse complement strand
TTGGAAGGGCTATTTCAATAGACTTGACTCCTCCTAATGACACAAACTCATCAAACATCAAAAGAATCGCCTTCATTGGCATTTATGAGAAGTTAGGTTTTAATCCTAGGAAGAGCCTTGCTTTGAGAAGTGTCGGACTCTAAGGGCTCGTTTGGGGTAGCTTATTAGGGTGCGGTGGCGTTTTGAAAACGTCGACTCCCTGTTTGGTAATCACGTTCGTGGAACTTATTCCTGCCGCACTGCGTCCGCGTCTGATAAATCCTTATATGGCTTCGACGCAGGTAAAGCCCCGCGTCCCGTGTTAACGTCCCGCGTTGCCTTCAGCTCTAATGAGACGGGGTTTGCAAGTATACCAGATTACTTCCCGCTAGAGCCGGTGACAGCTGATGAAGAAATACATAGGGTTAACCAGAAGGAGTTAGGGAAGTCAAGCTCATAGTCAAAGAGGCCCAGGCTAGGATGAAGGAAGAAAGAAAAGGAGATTTTTGTTAAAACTTCATTTGACCGACTCATAGATGCATTTGGAGCTCTATCGCCTGCTCCACTTCCTGACAGCACTATCTTTGATTGTCTTCAAACTTTGTCTATTACCCCGAATTAGTTGCGGATATGTGCTTTCATGCATTATGTATGAAAAAGTTAGAGGATCAAACACGTAGGCAAATATTCATGGCGATGGAACCAAAGCTGCGCATCGAGTATTGGTGTGTTCTTGTGGATGAATGAATTTTTCTATGTTTTCTTTTATTATATTATGAACTCTTTGAAATTATGTACTCATTTATTATTTGGAGTTATGATTTTTTTTTATTGTACTTCTACATGATTCTTGAATGTCTTTTAGTAGAGCTCTATACATTTTTATTGTAACTGGTTGAGTGTTCTCATTGTTTATTTCTCGTTCGCTCTATTGATTAGAAATTGTTGAACTAACCGACATCTTTCTTCCTTTAGGATGGATCGGAAACATGAACGTCGTAAGAGAATGGCATGGGCTACAGTTATTGTCATATTATTGTTGGAGTATTACCGATCAAGCAGTGTTTGTATACCCCGTATGACCTCAAACTTTATTGGGGATAAATGGGTAGGTGAGATATTTTCTGGACATCCAATTAGGTTCAGCAACATATTTCGAATGACTGTACCGATATTTATAGATCTCCTGCAAGAGTTATCCCCGAATCACGGACTCCAAGGTTCTTCGAGAACGACGAGAAGGGAGGTATTGGCTATAACACTATATATTCTGTTACAGAATGAATCAATTAGAAGTGCTATGGAGAGATTTCAGCATTCATCAGAGAAAATAAACTGTTATTTCTCCAAAGGCATACAGGCACTTGTTAGCTTAGCCACTAAAATTGTCAGGTCAGAGGATTCATCATTTGCTAATACTCCATGACAAATCACAATCGATCCTGATTACATTCCTTACTTCAAGGTAACTATTATTTTTTACGTACGAACCAAAATATAAATAGGGAGTGCACATTATAGTCGGATTTTCTCCTATGCTACTAGGAATAGATCGCAGAGTTTTCCTCATCCGCCTTCAAGTATGTTTTGATTTATAAAAGTTCAAATTATATGTATTTATTGCAAATAACAATGTCTACCATAACAGGAAAAAATTATTTGATTGATGCTGGATACCCTATGCAGAATGACTATATGAAGTCATATCCAGACACTAGGTACCATATTCCTGATTTTGAGCGAGCAAGTGGAACTGTTCGTGGTAGGAAAGAAATGTTTAACAAACGTCACTCTTCTTTACGTGGGATAATTGAAAGAATATGTGGAGTTTGGAAGAAGAAATGTGTCATCTTGCGTGATATGTCGTCATATTTATTTCAGAAGCAGGTGCATATTGTGGTGGCAACAATAGCACTTCATAACTTCATCCGACAACATCTTTCACGTTCAAATACAGACTTCAGTATGGCAGATAACAATGGCCTGAATTTCTATGAAGAACCATCAGAATTTTTGATCGGGTCTTCAGTTCCTGAGGTTGAGAATGACTATAATGAATTTGAAATTTATGATGTTATCTATGACAGTTAATCCACCAAGTCATTCTTTTCTTCGTATATTATAAGTTCATTTTGATGTATACCTTTTTTTTTTAGATCTGACATTTGACTTTTTTTTGTTTTTTTTTCGCAATTATACCAACATAACTTCTAGGATTTCAGTGACAGATAGAGTTTTTTTGTGTTATTGTTGGTTGCCAACTATGTTACTCACGTCGCGTCAGTCTCATAGTTATGAGAGCGGTTATCGCAAGGGTGCTTCAACTCGTTGCAGTTTCTTCCGATGGGCTGACAGTCCCACTTGTTGCACTGCCAGCAGTGATGGAAATCCAATGTTTTCCCAGGTTGATAGTGCAGCTAAGAACAGACGTAGCCAGAGTTTGAAATTAAAATATTTTAATATTTCTCATTTTAGTTGTACTTGTCTTTATTCTTTTTTTATTTTTTCTGGTGCTCACGAGAGTGTGAGAATTGTATGTCATCTTTTGAAACTGATCTGTAATGATTTTATACTTCTACACTATATGCTTTTGTAATACCAATAAACATTCTGAATAAGCTGCCCCAAATAGTTTTACCAGACAGTGGCAGAACTGTCATTTATACAGTCATAACTAGCAATAAGCCTGCCCTAAACAGACCCTAAAGTTTCAAAAAGTTGTTACTCTGCACAATTGGATAACCTTCATGACAACTTTGACCAATCTCACCCAAGCATCAGCTCCCCGAATAACCACATTGGCACCATCAAGGGCGTCCTCAATAGCAACCTACTCAGCATTAAGGGATTCATTAAAAAATAGCTTGTCGTGTGATGAACTCTACACAATCAAAATTCCCAAGGTGTTTAAACCTTAATATCCACCACTAGAGAAAAGCTCTATACCATCTTTAGGCAGTGTAGCCTGAGAATCCACTTTCCCAAGAATCAAATGTACTCATCCTACAATAATGAGCTACTAAACTCATTAGATTTACCAAGACTTTTCCTAGTAACTCGAACACTAATCTTATGTACTAGTCAGTCAAGTAAGGTTTCTTGCTAGAATTTGCTAGAAGTACTGGCTCTCAAACTGAAGAACGTTTGAAGTTCTAGACTAGCACCTGGATATAATTCAAATACAAATACTAAACCAAGTCCAAGTCATGTAGTCTCCATTAAATCATTATGTAATCAATTTTATACCAACGGCTTTGACCCACAATACAAATAAAGGTAGTCAGTCATACATGAAATATATGCCTAATAACTTTCTGGCCAAAACTCTTATCTCATTAGTCTCTCTAAGACCTACTCCTAGATTCTCCTCAGACTAACTTTTTTTTCTCTTTAAATCGTCTATGTAACTCAGTTTGAATAAGAATAGTCTTAGAGACTCAATCTTCTCATTTCCCTTTCTGCTATTCGGGCTTGTTGTCTATCTCTATAGATTGTTGGATCTTTCAATTATCCAACAACCATGTTATCACATTAAAAGCAAGAAAACTGGTTTCATTCTAATACCAATTAGGTTGCCTTCTCCAAGAAACCACTGATGTTTCAAAATGGCAAATGGATCGAGCTATTGGGCAACATTCAGCTAAAACCCTGTTATAATTACAGAGTCAAGGTACTAAACTTAGCGGAAACTGCCCTCCGTATCAATCGCTATTGTAAATTAGCGCCCAGAGATAATGCACCTTTTGACGGGGCAGAGGGAATGGAGTCGCCGGAGCCAACGACAGCAATGCCGCTTGAGCCAAAGAGGCTTCCGGCGTAGAAGGAAACAGCAATGAAAAAGAGGCCAAAGAGTATCAGATGCACTATGCGGGAATCGAACACCGCCGAAAACATCTTTGGCATGTCGCCGTCGATCGGCTCCTTTATTTCGCAGAATTGTCTCCAGTAGGAAAAGGGCTCGGCAAAAGCCCCGAACCAAGTCACGGGATTGCGAGGCACGGTCGGCGGACTCGCTAGGGTTTTTTTTTTTTGGATGATTTACATACATGCCACCTAATTTATCCTATTTTACAATGTCACTTTTAAAATTTATTTTTTACTTTTCTAACACCCAAGAGTCCCAAATGCATAAGAATTTATGTTAAAGATTTTAGTGCTACATATGGACATGTAAATACAAAAGATATATGTGCTACATGTG
The DNA here is from genome assembly GCF_001263595.1 of Phalaenopsis equestris. Lineage (NCBI taxonomy): Eukaryota > Viridiplantae > Streptophyta > Magnoliopsida > Asparagales > Orchidaceae > Phalaenopsis > Phalaenopsis equestris. The sequence goes on along the minus strand of NW_018229869.1, from coordinate 1,021 downwards.
TAAATTACTCTGAATTTTTTTGTTTTCTTTCATTCTAAATCTTTTAGCCTAAACTTCTGGTAAGAGTGTTATTTTTGTTTTATGAAAAATTTATTTTTCAAATGCTTTCTAATTTAATTGGCACGTCCCCCAAGGAGTATAGGCTAATTTAAAAGGCTTATTCAAAATGACAATGGAGTAATGAACATTTTGCAATTTTCTAGCCAAAGTGAGTTGTTATCATAACAAAGATCATACTAATATTAATTGTGTGCTGGAGATTAGTGCATGTCATAAGGTGAAGAACATTCAATATCTTTATAAAATAGAGAAGGTTTGGATCGTATTCATATGGTGGAGTATCAACGTTTAAGGTTTGATAGTACTGGTAAATTTATTATTGAACTTGATCCATATACAGACAGATAGATGTTATGTTTTTATCAGTTGAACTTTCGTGGATATTATTTTTTTGATAAATTGGATATCCACCATAAAAAAAAGTCTGAAATAAGGATCTGACCTGCAAAATAGGGTTAGTATGAGCAATAGTATGCAACATATAATAGACCATGTCCGGTGAGAGGAGACCTAAGCAACGCTTGCAAAAAACAAGTTAGCATAAATTAATATAGCTCCTCTATATTGGACATAGCACCCTGCAAGAAAAGACACCACTAACATGCTAGTGCACAATTGTCAAAGCCAGTAAACACACAAAGCATCACAAAAATGCTTGACTATGCACAAAACATCAACAATAGTTGGAGCATATGAAAAACCTAACTGCACCTTATCCCTTGTCTAACGAGCATATACATCAAGGTGTCCTAATCACAGGCATCTAAGAGTGTGTGCAAGAATTTAGGTAAAGGCAATAGTATGATTTTGATGGGGTCGCCATCATCTGCACCTTCCTAAAGATCCAAGAGATCTATGTATGCCACTATGAGATGAAATTTTAAAACATCGAGACCGTGTTGGAGAATAAGGGTGATGGAGTTTGCTCTCTCTCGAGCAGCTCCTTTCAATGTGAAACCGT
>NW_018229868.1:0-2370 GCF_001263595.1 Phalaenopsis equestris | reverse complement strand
TAGACCTCAATCAAAAGTGAGGTCAACAATAACTTTTGGCCTCGTGGTAGGAAAAGGTCGCAATGGGGGGTAATTCCTGGAGCTTTAGTACATTGTCTTCGAGGTCAGTACGACATTTAGGATGATGCACTACTTCGTAGGCAATTTTGTAACTCATTTATTTCAGTTATTGCTTCACATGTTGTTTGGCTATAAGGAACATGTCGTAGCCAATGGTAGTCGGCGTCAAATGGAGAGCAGTGGTTGGCGCTTGCAGGAGCTACAAGCGTTGGCCGAATCATCGGTGAAGAATAAAAGATTTTAGCTCCCTCTTCTACAAGCTTTAGTATTCCTCTAACTTAGGGTCTAGTCCTCTGACAAGAGGTGAGTAGGAAACTACTTCTTAGAGTTCCTATTATAAATAAAAACGAATCTTAACTACTTTGATCAGTTGACCCGAAAAGATTTCCTTGATTTTCTTAGAGTCCCTATTATAAATAAAAACGAATCTTAACTACTTTGATTAGTTGACCCGAAAAGATTTCCTTGATTGGACAGTGTTATACAGACATTTAAACATCTTAATGATGTCAGAATCAAGCGATCTTGGACTCATTGGATTCATCTTTTTAAGACACTCGATTTGTATATAAGTTTGCTAAATTAAAAATTTGTTTGACATTTAAATTTATACACCGAAAGCTTCTAAAAGTGATTTAATGGCTGGACATGGGTGTGATTTGACTCTGATTGGACCAATTTTAGTATCATTGGCTTTATCTTGTCGAGACGGTCATTTTGACTATAAGCTTGATTGAAAAATTGTCTTGAAATTCGAGTTGTCTTGAGACATGTGCAATATGATGAAAATTCATTGATGGCGTATGAACATTATTATAAAACATAGTTGAACTATTACGCATCAGTATAAAACAAATGAATTATTAGTGGTATGTTGCAAAAAAACTGAACAAGATCAAATATTAATCTTATGTGCTTTTGATGAGAATAAATATCATAATCAAGTTTAAGATCATTAAGTTATAATTTCAACAAATTTATTACAAATTGAATTTCTCAATAGTACGTACCCGATGACACTAAAAGCCATTCAACTAATAAATATCATAATCAAGTTTAAGATCATTAAGTTCTAATTTCAACAAATGAGCTAAAATCAAGCATTTCAAACATAATTGAGCTTCATGCATTTATTAGTAGTAAAACAATCTCCTAATTTGACGTGCTTATAGTCAAATCGACTATTTTGATCGAAGAAAAAAAAATCTAAGTAGTCTAAGACCACCATTTTCTTAGAACATAAATACTCTTAAATATGGAATAATAATCCAAGATTAAGGAAATCAGCATTAGACCCTTTATAGAAGGTCAATAAATTTTAGATGAATCTATCAAAATTCCACCATCAACAACTATAAAATGACTTCGTTCTTTAATGCAGGAAAATTTGGTTAATAAACAAAAACAATTTTGGACCACCGCCAATAATTAATGTAGCCGGCTAATTACTATTATTGGGTTGCTACCTAATTATTATCTTCAAGATATGATTGCCTAATCATTCTCGCTTGATAGATATTGTTATCTTGCAACTCTTATTGTTATATAAAAGGACGAAAAAGTGTTACAATCATATATATATTTTTTTATTTAAGGAAAAGAGTTGAAATTTATATTTTTGGATTTGTTTGCGGCGGCATAACTTATTAAAAGGCAGTTGTAAAACTACATAATAATAATTTAATGCTCAAAATATTACGGTGATTATTATAAATTTTTTCATCACCCAGCGTTGAGTGATGAAAAAACACAGATTTCAGTGACAACATTTCGAAAAAAAAACTATCAACATTCAATTTAAACAAACACATAAAACTGTGATGTGGTACAACACCGTCATGCCGAAAAGAACCAGTTATTGTATCCTGGAATAATTTTTTTTCAATGGGACAAAAACATGGGTTTCCCCTTTTGGGATTTAAATATAAAAATTTTATTTTCTCTGATCACCTCTATTCATGTCCATGTGGGTGTGATATATTCTTTTTCGGCCAAGGCGTGATATATAAAATTGTGTGGTATGGATGTAAATTTCCCTAAAAATATTATCTAATAATTTAGCTAGATAAAACCCTTAAATTTAACCATATTGTTTGATAGAGTTGTTCCCCATAGAAATACTTTATGATATTTGAAATTAAGTGCACGTATATTTAAATTACACGATATGGATACGGAAACAAGACACAGATATGACCTTACACGATATGGACACGGGACACAAGACACGTCTATTATCGAAAATATAGAACACAAACACCTGTCAGACACTCTATTAAAATAAAAAAAAATTATATATATATATATATA
>NW_018229867.1:9472-12141 GCF_001263595.1 Phalaenopsis equestris | reverse complement strand
GTAGGATCAAGATGGAAGGAGCAAACCTGGAAGTGTTAAACATGCTCTTCGTGATTTGTGAATCCTAATAATGACAGTAAGCCATGTCAATTAAATTTCTTTCCTTACTACAATAAGGGATTTGTTCCCTCATCGCCCTCTACCTAACCAACATATATTGGGCTATCATTAAGCCTAAAGCTCATTAATGATGGATCTGACATGATAAAGATCATTTACTAGCTTAAAGATTTAATAAAAAAATATGGTATAGAATATACTGAAGCATTCAATCCAATGACTAAAATGCTCAAGATAAAAAGTTTACTCTCTGAGGCACGATATTTCAAGCGACATGTTTATTAACCTATTTTACCCAATGATTTTCTCCATGTTTGGTTATAAGAAAAACTATATGCTAGCCCCCTGGATTTCAAGACACTCAATACACACATCTTGTATGCTTATTATATATATATATATATATATTCATTTATGACTTTAAGCAAGTTCCAAAGTAATTATTCACAACTTCCTAAGATTAACTCCACAATTAGAGGTTCAATTTTAGCAAGGCTGAACCCTCTATTCTTGCTTATATTGTTGACACCATAAAATTTTATTTACTTTATTATATTGACAATCTTAGACTGAAACTGTTACCATGTCTCACCTTAACACCAAACTACAATAACATTAAGGGAGCTAGGTTTGATATTCTATATCCTTGGCATTCAAATGAGCTCAAATTTTTTTGGTTATCTCTTCAATAAAGCAATATGTGCTAATGAGTTATTACTATAATTGAGTTTTGTGGACAACAACTATTTTCTTACCCCTATTCTATCAAACCTTTGGATCCAACACTTGACAAGGCTTTTGAAAATCTAGCCTTCCATTATCAAATTTTTGGCTCTGTGCAACATCTAATAATCTTATATTTTTTTTTTCAATTTTGAGTGTTAACTTATGCGTAAACCATCATTCAAACAACATAAGCTTATGAAGTGATTCCTTCATTGTATCAAAGGTGTCACTAGGCTTGGTCTTCCTATATGTAAGGGATACACATAATTACATGCTTACTGACATTTTAATTGGGATACAAACTCCACTACTCATAAATCAATAACCAACCATTACACATTCCTTGGAATAACACTTATATCTTGGATCATTAAGAAAAAAACAAATAGTCAAAAAATCCTTCATATGAGTTGAGCACAACGTTCTTTCCTCTACAAATAAAAAATATTATATGTCTATGTCATCTTTTTCATGATTTTTAGATATTCTTCTCAATTTATTCTTTTACATTATGATAATACATGAGCCATAAATTTGGATAATAATAATATTTTTCATGTGAATACCAAGTACATTGAAATAGAATATTGTTTCAAAAAAGACTGCACCCACTCAAACTCCCATGACTAGCCAACAAATATTATCAAAAAACCATTAACAAATGCTTGATTCAAACAAATACAATATAAGTTAACTCTCCAACAAATAGTTCTTAAATTTGAAGGGTAGTGGTAAGTGTGCTACACTACTAGATGTCCAACCACTGTTATGCTACACTCTCTATATCACCATCAACCACTCTCTGCAAATCAATTTGGCTTTCATCTCTAATAAAGGATTGATCTCTTCTAATTTGTTGTCATCTATATAACATGCATAGAGATTATTTTCAACCTGTAATAGATATAATCATCTCTACTATAATCATATTCATTTATTCTTATTGAAATGAACACCACTAATATTCAACTCATTCCATTTATCCTTCTCAAACCCTGTTAACATTTTCTTCTTCCTCTTTCAAATAACACTTGTCCTGTCAAAATTTTTAAGGAATTAAAGTAATTTATTATTTAACATCAAAATTTAATCTAGTTAGCAAATATATTTTTATTCAATATATTTTAACATATAAATAAAATAAAAAAAAAAGATAATACTAAGAGAGATTTACATGCATATCATAGTTCTTATAGATTTACATATCTAATACATAAATTTTATATTTAATTGTATAACACTTTAATGTTGTACCTCTTTTTCTCCAAGAAATAAATGTTTAGTTTGTTTTATTTATTTATTTATTAACTTGTTTAAGCCTATATTCGTCCGATTACAACCTAATGTATTAGTTGCATGAATGAAGGCTATGAACTCTAAACAACAACTTTGAAAGCAATATGATGAGTACTTGTTTTTGCTTATTTAAATATGCTTTTATCTTAAAACTTTTTTCTCTTTCACCAATTGTTTTATTGTTCTTATTTTGTTCACATTTTTTTGTGTAAAAACAAATTATTTTAATTAATATAGTTTGCGATGCTAAAATTATTGTTGATTGTACCTTCATCTAAAAACACAATGAAAATTAATAATTTCTATTAATTTTTAGATAATTTTTTTGTCAAGTGCTCACTCAAAGGAGAGTAATAGATATTTACTTAAATTTTGTGACATTAATTCAAGCTTAATTTCATGTACGAAGATTGTACAATAAAAGGCCTTTATCAGGGTTTTGAATCGAGTCTAAAGTTGACAATCACATGATAACTAGTTGGGTTGCTTTCAAGTCCACTCGAATTGAATCAAAATCATTCAATTTATTATGAGCCACATCTACCTCTAATTAAATTTGAATAATATATATATATATAAGCTCATTA
>NW_018229867.1:0-9330 GCF_001263595.1 Phalaenopsis equestris | reverse complement strand
TATATATATGTAAGCATGAATTTATACATATATGCATGCACTTAATTTGGGCTAATAATCATATTATTAAGATTGAAAATCCTTTGTACTAACCCATGCATGATTAGGCCAAAAAACACATTGGAAGGGTATAATTATAGTCTTTTCAGATTTAATTTAACTTGACATTGAATCAGAGTCTCGAATACATGATATTTTACTTGTCCTAAATTTCATTTAAAAATGACCATATAATTTTTTAAATGTTATTTTTTCAAGGACTAAATTATTCGGAAAGCATTTATTAATAATGATAGAAATAAAGAGCAGCACATGATGAAAAAATTGTGCTGGAGAGAGAGCTTCATCACTTGTGTTTCGAGCAGAAATCATGATTTTGGGAACTCATGCTGATTCAGGGTCGGCTACATGAATCCTTTTTGCCGATTGCGTTTAAAAAATTACAATCATTTTTTATACGATATGCCCAAGTCTTCTTAGGTCCGCCTTTACGATTCTTAACATAAGTCGAATCAGAAACATCTACTCATTTAATCGGATCATCGGATGGTCGATATTTATTGTGACCAAACCATCTAAAACGACTCTCTCAAATTTTGTACATCACTGGAGCTACACCAACCCTATCATGAATATATTCATTTCGCATTTTATCTCGAGTGTAAAGACACTTATCCAACTAATCATTATCGCCTCGACAACACTTAACTTAGTTTTTCGCTTTTCATTTGAAGGCCAACATCCAACTTAATAAAATTTGATTAAAGAATGTAACTAAAGGAAAATATAAGTCAATAGTTGCAAATTTATTATTATCTATAAATAATTTAGATTTTATTAATTACTTAAACGTTAAATTCTGCATCATATAGGACCTTGAAACGACCATAAAATCAGTCCAAAAAACCACATCACCGTGGAAGCATTGAAATGCACATTTTCAGCTTTAATTAATTATTCCATTAAATTATCAAAATACCAAAAACTCTCTAATCCTACTTTCCTTACATTTACTTCAAATTAAAGAAAAAATATTACATCAGGACTCAACATATAAAGTTACGTGCGGAGTCCAATAAAATCACGCTACGTGGAGGTAACAGAAAAAAAAATTAGTCTGCTAACACAGAGAAATATTCCCCCATGTTATTCCGTGTTATTCAAATATTATTGTATGTTATTCAGTGTTATTGTGTTATGAGAATATTTTCAGTGTAATAATAACACAACAAAACTTGAATAACACTTAACACCTGAATAACACGGGTGTAATATTTCCTTGCGTTACTAGACATATTTTATTTTATTTTTTTTGTCACCGTCACGTGACGCAATTTCATTGGGCTCCGCAAGTAACTCTACGTGCGGAGTCCCGATGCAATATTTTCTCCAAATTAAATGGCTTTTTGAAAATTTGGTTAGAGCAAGGGGAATCATGATGACTTTCTTTCATTGCTGTTTATCACAAACATTCAGAAAAGCTTGAGTACTGGGGGCCAAGATTAGCCCTTTCCATAATGAAGGCTCCTCACCCACCAATAAATTACACAGCAAGGCAATGAGAGTGCTACCCATAAAAGTGGATGCGCGCCACCTTTGTTTAAAGATTATAATCGTTAATGTGTCTACATCGAGCAACTGGTTTTTGGGTGCCAAAATGAGGACCCATCAGACCTACTGGCTAGCATTACTAGTGATGGCTTGCATGTGTTGATAAAGAAATGACCAGTTGCACTTAGGGGTGTGCATTAATGGGTTTAAGCCAAGTATTAAACTAAGTTTAGAATATTTGTTTGATTTGATCCAGTTTATGAAATCAAAGTTGGGTTTTTGTTTTGGATTGAAGGTTATTTGAATTTTGATTAATGGTTTGGTTTAGAAAAATGGTTGAACAGAAAAAAACTAGATTATATTATGGTTAAACTAAATTCATCAAGCATTTACTTTGATAAATCCATCTATTGATTAATTTGAATTGATCGAGCACACGGATCTTTGTTAGGATTTCAAAATTTGATTAAACCAAAATTGAGATGAACAAATAGAGCTATATTTTGATTCAATTTGGTTAAGTTCATCATCTGTTTTGGTTTGTTCATTTAATCAAGAATTTATGATATACTAAAATGTAGGTTCTTTAATTGATGTTAATATAGAAAATTGGTACGCCGATAGGGAGGTGCCAGGGACCTGTAAGAGAAAGGAGAGTGAAGTATGATTGTCAAATCTTTTGCCTAAGACATTTCTCACCTTAGAGAAAGAGGGTGAGAAGAAAGTCAACCATTGATACTTGAGGGGGAATTTAACCATGAAAAAGTAGCTAAAGTTCTTAAAGAGGATAAAAGAGGAAGCATGTGATTGACATATAAAAAAATATGAAAATATAGTGTGAATATGTAGCTTCTACTAAATAAATGCACATAGTAAAGTGAAGTTTGACTTGAGCTTATAGAGTAGCATTTGATTGGTGAGTGACGAGCGAGGGAGAAAAGAAACAAAAGGCAAGTTCTAATTTATTAGTTTTGTATCAACTGCTATATTTTGAGCATTGACCCCTTAAATTTTCAAGAGTGGAATGCTTTTTATAATGAGAAGGGGGGCTTTTGATCACTATTATAGTGCATCATTATAACTTTCTAAAAGTGATGAAAGGTCCCATTTTTAGTAGAGACAATTATGTAGGGAGCACACATAGAACTTACTTGGTGTTGGCTGGAATGCGATCTAATTTTCTAGTTAAATTGTAATGTGGTATTAGAGAATTGATAAAGTTTTGTTAGGTTGATTTTCTTAGAATTAATAAAAAAAAGATAATTGTAAATCCTGTCGATTAAAAAAATGATGGGTACTCATAGAATTGAATGTGCAATAAATGCTAGCTATAATGGACATAGTTGATAGGGTTTTAGATGGAACTATTAGTTGGAGCTCAAATGAGTGCCAATAATGATTGACAAAACTGGTGTATAAAAGTGAACGTGTTGCACAAATAATACAAGATAAGAGTATCATTCTTATGAGTAGCATCAAAATTAAAAATCTTGATTAGTTAATTAGTAAGTTATTAGTACCCTAGTTTGGAGAGGGAGGGAGGGAGGAGAGAGAAAGTGAGAATGGAGAGGGAGGGTGAGATAGATAAAAATGTGAGAGAGAGAGAGAGAGAGAGAGAGAGAGAGAGAGAGAGATTTTATCATACTCAAAATTTTGAAAATTAAATAGTCAACATAATGAGAGTGAGAATTAAATAGTCAACATAATGAACTTAAATTTTTGCAAGAATAGTAAAATTTAATCATACTCAAAATTTTTTAAAAAAATTCATAATTTTGTAGAAGGAAGTACAAATGCAAAGATTAAATATTTTAGATCTATTAAAAACAGACAAAGAGTTTAAGAAATAAACTCGTAATGAAGAAATTCATTGCTTTTTTGTTCTCCTTCTTCTATTCTTCTCCTTAGTCTCTCACAAGGGCTCTCTCACTTGCTTATTCACTTCATTCACTCCCACACTATAAGTTTCTCTCTAATACACTAGAATATTGTTTATTCACTCCTCTACTATTAGTATGTCACCCAACATCATAACTCCTACAATTCTTCATATAACTCATCTATTTGGATCTAGAACTACTTTCAAACTAAATCATATAGTTTATAACGATCATAACATTGGCTCATGTGGCATTGAGGCATTTCTTGTAATGCTACAATAATAAGCTTCTTTGTCGAGGCATTGAACTCTCTTTTTTGGGTTAAAATTTTTTATTTCTAGCAATGAGGTGCTTTAGTAATTCATTTAGACTAAGTGAATCAGAAATAAAATAGTGGTGCCGGAATGAGAGAACCGTAGGATCCTAACCGGTGTCGCTCTAATCAATTTTAATATGCTCCATAAAATTTAAAGAATCATAACCATAGGGACATTTGATTTGATATCATAACCTGACACACTAGAAAAATTAAACTCGTCATGATAAGGAGCTTGGAGCTAGCACTGCCGGTAGCACGACCATCTTCAACTGCAAGAGGATCTACCAGCAAGAGGATCTATGACAAAATATCTTTTCTTAGAATTAAACAACAAGCCATAGGATTTCGAGTTTGTTTTCTTACGCAACATAAATCCTCTAGTCATCTTTAGGCCTTCGTATAACTCTGTTATACATTATAAACCCTAACTCGTCTTAGGATTCCGAGGTTGTCGCTCGCCTTGACCTAAATCCTCACATCTTTCAGGCTATTTTTGTGATTGTCTCACAAGAATTTAAGCTCTAATTAATAAAATTGATAGAATGAAACAACAAAATAATTTTTCATCAAAACTGAAGCCAAACAATATGATAGCTTGAGAAGACACCGAGGTTCTCCTCCGGATCCATGACATCCCCTAGTTTTTCCTCCCTTGGATTCCAAAAATAAAATGTTCCAAATTTGAGTCATTCCTCCTTTCACACCTCTTTGTCTGATCTCGTTGAAAAGTCTTAATCCTTTAACCTCTTTGAAGATAATATTCCCTGATTTTTATCGAGAGTTTTCTTAGGTGACTTAGATTATCTAAGATGTAATTAACTATAGAGGCTTGCCCTTATAGGAAGCATTCCCGAACCCAACTTAATATAAACCTTATTTAATTCTTATTAAATAGGGGAGCTTGTCGGCAAAAAAAAATGGTTTTGCAGACCAAACAAACGTCATGTATTTCTTAGTTTATTTGATCGAGCCGAGTCTTGTGTTTGTCTTTCGGGACAGATATAAGGTTTGAGGTATAGTGTTCTTTCATTTAAGCTGTGAAAAATATGGGGTCAGTTTGATTTCATATTTTTCTAAACTTATATATATATGTAAATTAAATTTCTTTCCGAAGCGGGCGACGTGATTTCGATTTTAGCGACTGACAGCTTCCAACGACAACTCCCCACCCAAAATAATGCCGACAGTAGGGCTAAGTACCCCTGACATTAAAATGCCAGGAGAGGTGATGTCACTTAGGTGCCAATATACCGATGCCAAGACCCTGCACTTGAGGGACTTAGCGCCACCATCACGGCGCCAAGGCGCTAGACTTACTTGGGTGATTAAACACCCTAAATTGCCCTGGTTCAGGTATTTTTCACACGACCTCTTCCCCAAATCCTCTTTGATGATTTAAGAGAGACACCTCTTTGATTTTGAGCTCATCCTAGGGATCTATAAGTGTGGAAATCACCTCCTCAAGGTAAGTTTCCACTTCTCTTTCTCACATTCTTCGTTGCATCTGGGAAAGATTCAATTTTTGGGGGATTTGTGAGGAAGAATGGAAAATATTTGTAAGAGATTAATTTTGCTCTTGATAAGCATATTGTGTTCATCCACATGTTCATTTTACTCATCTCATTGCATTTGAATATCCATACTTTACATATGACACCAAAGTCCAAAGGAGGCAAGTTTGGAGCTCCATTTGATAAGATGAAGTTTGTAAGCTTATCCAAGAGCTGGCCCGACATTCAGAAGATGAGGATGATGGTGATGATGATGAGTAGTTTTTTTTTTTTCTGATGTGGATGTGGTTGTACTTTTATTTTTCTTGTTTCTACTGCTACTACTATAATGAACCCTTATGTATTTTTTTGATATGTTGGACGATTTATATTTATGCTTGAGGATATTGATGTGTTCTTTGCACTATTACTTTTGATTGCTGCGTTGATTTTTATATCTATCTCTTGTCATTTTTAAACTCTTTATGGTGATATTTTTCATTCTTAATTCGTTGAGATGTGATTTACTTGTTATTGCATACCTTAAATTTTTTTGTCCTTAGTTACCTGCATTTCAAAATGTTGAAATTTAAAAGGAATTTGAGTTAAGTAGAGAAAAACATATAATGTTTAATTTAGTTTTGTATAAATAAGTCTAGACTAGAGTATAGTTACATGGCAGTTTAACCTAATGAAAAATTGATTTCGCTATTTATTTTTATAAAGAGTAAGATATTTGTAAATTAGATATCCTTAGATATACACTTCAAAATAATTGGGCTTCTATTCCATATAAATTTCAATTATTACATATGTTCTTTGAATTTTTTTTTTTTTTAAAATGTGAAAGAATGATATAGGTTTCAAAACTACTAAGGGTCAATCCAGATATAGTAATCCTCTTTAAAGTAATGCTAAGGATTTAAAAAAAATTGCATCCCGAAGCAAGCAAAGAAAAAAATGTGTTTTCAAAAGATAGTATTATGGGAGGAGAAACTTGAGGAGAAGCCTAATCAAAAATTGGTTTCACTGGATTTTTTATAAAGTTGAAACTTTATTACATTCCTAAGATTATCTATTTTTAAAGTAAATATGTAAGTTTTTCTTTGGGATGATTAAATTCTATTTTTAAATCTTCTAAGATGCTTTAGTTTACAATTATTTACTACTTTTTAAATTGAATAGAAAATCAAGTTTTCCTGATTAAATGAAAGGTTCACTTTGACTCTAAACTAGGTTTGTTTACTAGAATTAATTTAAATTTATTTCATGAATTTCTTGAGGCAAAATTAATAATGAATTTGATGAAACCCACTTTTTAAAATTAATAAAATTAATTTTGAAATAACTAGTGTTACCTGAGGACAAACACCATGATTACCTGACTAAGCACTAAAAGAAGACTGCCAGCCGCGATGCCAAGATTGTCCGGTAGAACATTGCACGAAAAGTTCTAGTCGCAGTGCCAAGATCACCAGGGTGAGTAATAAAAGAATGCTGTCAATCACAGTGACAAGCTCACTCTGCTGGGCCTTGTAGAAAGACTGCCAACTACGGATCTAAAATCACTAGGCTGGGCACCAAATGAAGACTGCCAGCCAACGCTCCAAGATCACTCGACTAAGAACCAAAAGTAGAGTACTAGCCTCAGTGAAAAGATCGACCGACCAAGCACTAAAAGAAGATTGCCAGCTACAATGCCAATATCACCAGGCTGGGTACTAAATGAAGACTGCAAATCATGGCGCTAAGATTGTCCAACTGAGCATTAAAAGAAGACTGTCAGCTGTGGTGCTAAGACTGCAATACTGAGCACAAAATAAAAGCTATCAGTTGTGATGCCAAGATTGCCCAGTAGAGCTCAAAGTGAAGGCAGCCAACCAAAGTGTCAAGATCAGCCAACAAAGTCGATGTCCACAAAAAATCAACTGTAGCCTCAAGAGGGTCTAGATAAAAGAACATCTCCTTGGTTGAGATGTTGGGTCTCAGAGGTCCTCCACACAGAACTGGTCTCGAACCCGACCTCCCTGAGAATCACTAGATGGCTAACCTCATTATTCACAGGAAGATCGAGAAACGAAATACCTCAACTAAGAGAACCCGTACCTCGCCTCATCTCTTATACAGGGCTCCTCTTAATCGAACCTCTCCGAGACAAACCAAACGATCCATCAGTTCCTCGGCCACTGAGAAGGGATGCATCATGATATTTTTAAAACAAATAGAATCCTAAATTTCCTAGCAGGAAAGTTCATCTCCTTGGTTGAGACATTCCAAACCACTACCAAGATGAGAGAAATGTTAAGAAGAACTCCTCACTCGTTAGGTCGATTTTTTCACCTGCCACCATGATGAACTTTTCTGTTCTCTCTATCACTCTCCGATGGTCCACGTCCACCTTGGCATTAGCCTTCGTCCTCCTCTTGTGCAACCAAACGACCTCTTCTTTCGATTGTTCTGCCTTTGTAGCATTAGAGGCAGTCCATAACTCTGTTGTCATCTAACTAGACATTTTTTTGACCAAAACTCGTGCTACAATAACTGGATTTGTATACTGAGGAATTGAAAGCAATTGGCCATTGATGTCAACCCCCTTGGCCTAAGAGAAGTATGTACCCTTCATCTTTCAAAAAGAGACATTAGACAAAACTGAACTAACTCCCCAACCCTTGATAGAAGAGTCGATAAAAAAATCACACTTCAAATCTCTAGCCTAGTGTTCCAGACCAACAAATTGGGACCCAAACTAAAAAGGCATTCGATTCCACCCGGAACAAGAACATATGGCTAATTACATCTATGGACCACAAACTGCTTTTTTGACAATAAAAGACTATATAAGTCATAATCGTTGCCATCAAATTCAGTTTACCTTGCGTAGGAAAGACCCATATTGATTGAAAACTGACTAAAGTTCATGGCATAATGGTAGTTGTAGCCCGTATCGGAAGTTGTCTTAATACAACACCAAATCATCATTGTATTCACCGATAGCCCTTTCATATGGACATGTAGCCCACAACTTAATGGTAGGATGGAAAACAAAGGTCTTTTCAACAATGAAGACATCCGACGATGATAGGACGGAACATTTGGGGGTAGCCACCTGACCGAAAGTCTGAGGAGTCCTCTTCGAAGCCATATGACCAACATGGATTAAGTGACAACAAGCTAAAGTCAAGGGAGATCCAGGAGCCAAAAATGAAATTTCAGAAGGTACCCCCTGAGTCCCTTGATATTCGTTTATAGAAATTATACAGAAGATAAAGCACCACTTGCAAGAACCGAAGTAAACATTATGTTGAGCACATAAATCAAGATTTACAAAAAAAAAAAGAAAACTGAGAAGAGGGAACTGTTTACATAGGATTCCATTCACTTCATACCATGCCCTTCTGCCCACATCATGTGACGAAAGATCCTCTGCCGACTCTATCTTGCTGAGTGTGTGATTCTCACTGTCCACTCCTTGAATATCGGACAGGAGAGGGATAATCACGATAGATGACTGGAGGAGAGTTCTCTTTGGCCTAACACAAACCAAATTAGATGACTCCTCCTTCCTTCCTTCTCCAATCTTTCTTGACCTCTTAGCCAGTTTCTTCCTGAATGGTTCACCCTCATACCAATGCGATCTAATCCTGAGAGCAGCAAACATGCTAGCCTTAACAGCAAATTTCAACACATAGTTAGATCCCTCCTCTATAATAAAGATAAGAACAACGTATCAAAATCCAGGAGAGGAACAAATTCTTGATGATTGAGCGACTCCTGGCATTCCCTATAGAATGAACATTGACACAAAAACCCAGGGAGTATATTTATGATGTCAATATGAATGTTGATATAAAATTTATTTTGCCTTCTGGTTAAAAAAGAAAGGAAAAGATGAGGGTACAATAAAATTTTCATTTTCCTTGTTGCAGTTATCACTATCAAGGAGAAAAAAAAATTGATGAACTTATTATGTACATCAAAGGCGTCATCAAGAATCACAAAAACATTTCACGGACGGTGGGAAGGGTGAAGTGGCCTCGCAGTGCCTACCTTGGACAACTGTCGGCACTATTTTTGGGGTGGGGTTTGCCCG
>NW_018229866.1:3845-6350 GCF_001263595.1 Phalaenopsis equestris | reverse complement strand
TAGTTATTTCTCCCTTTTGAACATCTATCATAGCTCTTTCAATAGCTAAAAAAAGTCTCCTTAAGATTATAGGTATTTCTTTATCTTCCTCCATATCTAAAACAAGAAAATCCACAGGAAAGATAAATTTATCAACTTTTACTAACATATCTTCTATAACTTCCTTAGGATAAGTAACTGAACAATCCGCTAACTGAAGAGTTACAGAAGTAGGTGAGACTTCTCCTAATCCTAATCTTTTGAAAATTGATAGAAACATAAGATTAATACTGGCTCCCAAATCATATAAAGCTCTTCCATAAAATCATTCACTGATAGCACATGGTATAGTGCAACTACCTGGATCTTTTAATTTTTCAGGAAGTTTTTTCTGAATAATTGCATTACACTCTTCGCTAAGTGCAACAGTCTCATTATCAGTGAACTTCCTTTTCTTGTTCAAAATATCTTTCATAAAGTTTACGTAATTGGGCATTTGCTCTAAAACTTCTACGTAAGGAATATTTAACGTTAATTTCTTAAGAAATTCGATAAACTTAGAAAATTTTTTTATCCTTTTTGTGTTGCTTTAATCTTTGAGGAAACGGTGGTGGAGGTTTCTCCACAGTAATTTTCATTGGTGTAAGTGGATATTCTAAATCTGGGTATTCATGATCCTTTTCTTTTTATGTATCTAATTTCTCTTTTTCAGTTTCCGTTTCTTTCTGCACTCTTGTTTCCAATTCTTTTTCACTTCTTAATTGTATCTCTTTTATCTGTTCTTTTCCTTGATCTTTAGGATTTTGTTCCACAGTACTAGGAAAAGTTCCCGATGCTCGGTTACTAAGCGTAGTAGCGATATGTCCCAATTGGTTTTCAATATTCTTGAGAGCAGTTCCTTGATTTTGTAACTGGTTTCCTTGAATTTGTAATTGATTTCCTTGATTTTGCAATTGTTGACCCATGTTCAGTATCAACTCTTCTATAGACAAATTCTTTTCCTTAAATTGAGTGTTACTGTTAAATCCTGGAGTATAAGAAGGTCTATAATTAACATTTCCTTGGTTGGATGAATTTCCTAAAGGGTTGTTTACCCATTGTTGATTTGTAAAAGAATTGTTATTCTAATTAAAGTTAGGATGACTCTTTCAACCTGGGTTATAATAGTTCAAATAAGGATTGTTGGGTCTATTGTTAATAAAATTTAAAATCTCATAAGAAGTTTGAACATCCAAAAATTGCTCAGATGAATTCTCTTCCATCATAGTAGGTGTTGGAGAAGAATTCATTCCATAATGATCTAATTTCCTTGATATTGCAGCAATCTGTGAAACTAACATAGATATTGCATCAGAATCGTGGATACTAGCTACTCTTTTAGGATTTACCCTTTCAGAGGGTCATTGAAAATTGTTGGTAGCCATCTCTTCTATTAAAGAATATGCTTCATCAAAAGGTTTTGACAGTGGCGATCCACCCGCAGCAGCATTTATAATAGATCTAAGTGATTCTACTAATCCATTGTAAAATATTTGAATTAATCTGGTAATGAATGATGTGGGCACTTCCTAAGAAGATCTTTAAATCTCTCCCAAGCTTCATATATCGACTCTCCATCAATCTAAAAAAATTATGTTATGTCATTTCTAAGTTTAGTAGTTTTGGATTGAGGGAAGTATTTGGATAGAAATTTTTGTGAAAGTTCTCCCCAAGTTCTAATAGATCCAGGTGCTAACAAATTTTACCACATCTTAGCCTTATCCCTAAGTGAAAAAGGAAAAAGTTTAAGTCTAACAGCATCGTTTGAAGCTCTGTCAATTTAAAGGTAGAACACAGTTCTAAAAAAACCAGCGAGGTGTAAATTAGGATCTTCATTTGATGTACCTCTGAATTGATTATTTTGTACCATTTGGATAATAACAAGTTTGAGCTAAAATGAATTAGCAGCTAAAATTAGCAACTACATCGGGATTTTGGATAGATAAGTGAATTTCATCTGCTGTAGGATTTGCATAATCTCGTAGAGGTCTAGGTTGATGTCATTTTCTATTCCTTGATTGTTCGCATTGTTTTCCATTGTGTCAGGATTTCTAGGTTCTTTTCTTAGTTTTTAGATTCTTCTAACAGAGCGTTCTAATTCTAAATCATAGGGTATAAGATTTTCAGGTCCAAATTTACACATACAATTGAAGTCAGTACACTGGAAAATAGTTAACTAAATATGAAAATAAGTTGTAATTCAAGTAAAAGTTTTCTAATAGTCCTAATTTGTCCGTTACTCTAATTATGATTTTTTTAAAAAAAAATCTAATTTTTACTCCCCAGCAACGGCGCAAAAAACTTGACAGCGACTTTATATATGCGT
This sequence comes from Phalaenopsis equestris, assembly GCF_001263595.1. NCBI lineage: Eukaryota > Viridiplantae > Streptophyta > Magnoliopsida > Asparagales > Orchidaceae > Phalaenopsis > Phalaenopsis equestris. Next base: position 4,006 of record NW_018229866.1, on the reverse strand, counting down.
AAAAATACAAGAATTTGATACCGCTGCTAGAAGATTTAAATCCCCGGCAACGACGCCAAAAACTTTAACAACGACTTTATATATGCAATAAAATATAAGATAAATATGGACGTATTAAATATTCAATAATTGTAAAGTCACACTTATCAACACAAGTATAT
>NW_018229866.1:0-2506 GCF_001263595.1 Phalaenopsis equestris | reverse complement strand
TTTTTGCATCTTTTTGCTCCAATGACCATAATTCAACATATCTGCAACAAAACATCAAAAATACCTTTCTTTAAAGTGTAATATCATCAAAATCAGTGTAAAATAGGTATGAAAATCTCAACATATTTTTCTTTGGTCACCTACCTCCAAATTTCTTTGTAGAAGAGGTACTACAATTGAAATCCCCACTATCATCCAGGAAGAGGTCATCTGTTCACTGATATGATGAAGGAAGGTCCAAAGCTCTCTTTTGCCTTCCTTAGTATAACCTGCATAGATGAAGGAAGCAAAGCCCAAGTGGCCATTTATTCGGAAGGAGAGATGAAGAAATTGCAGATGATCCACCAGAATGTTCCACCTGATTTTTTTTCTACAGAATATCCAAAAATTATTATTGATATTAAAAAAGTGAGAGAAACCAGAAAACTTCTTGATGAGTTTTTGAGGATTTTTATGAACCATAGGTTCAAGAATGGTTATGCTCCAAAGCTTGTATTTATAATTGAGATGTAAGACTCTTTTAAGAGAAAGGGGGTGAGCCACACCTTTAATGTTCCAACATAAGAGATTAATCATTAAGTGGGAGGAGGTCGAGGGATGGCTGTGGTCTGCATCTAGTTCTTTGTTTGGATGTTTTAAAGGGGGAACTTGTCTTAACCCTTGTTTTGCCTTCTATCCTCATTGAAGCTGACCCTTGTTGGAGTTTCTGCACTTCTGTCACCTGTTTTTTCTTTTTTCCTTGCTGTTTGGATTTGCCAGTCCTCTTCTAATGTCTGTTGCATAACAACAATGTTGTTTTCCTCTGGTACATTTTCAGAGACAGTTGTATGAGTGGGACACCCCACATCCTCAAAATCAAGGCTGGGGGATGTAGGAGTAACAATGATCACCTCATTAACTTCTTTCCTGACAAACATTGTTGGAGATTCAACTGTTTGACTACTGGAAGGGGAGTCCCTCCTAATGGGTCCCTAGGGGAAGTGCTAGCAGTATTCAGTGGGGGGTTCCTTCAGCAATGAGGTAAGGCAACTGTTTATCAGTGACAACATTATTTAGTGAGGGGATTCCTTTAGCAATGAGGTTAGACAGCTCTTTGTAAGTTGCAGGAACAGACTCCTTAGGATTGTTACTGGAATTCCTTTTAGGAGGGGGATGGAGCCTATAACATCTCTCCATTGTGTGGTCAAACATTTTACAATGTTGGCAATAATAAGGTTTTTGCTCAGCAATAATCTCCTGTTTCAGATCCTATCCAGATCCTCTTCAGCACTGGGAGGGTGATATCTCTTTCAATTTAGATTCTAGCTAGAGCTCTAGCTAGAGGACATCTTGATTTATTACAAGTGGGAGTATCCACCTTAAGAGGTGTACCTAATGCTCTACCAATGTTAAATAGAGCATTAAGTTTGGGAAAGGGGAGGGGAAGTCCTGGCAACTTGTACTATAAAGGTACCACAAGAGGTTCCTTGCTTGGATCAAAGTCTGAAGTCCATTTTTGAATTTTCATAGTGGTCCCTATAGTCAATATGAATTGCTTTGCAAAAAGCCTGGCATAATGTTCTTCCATAGAGAGTTGGATTAGGAGATGTCTTACATCAAGCAACCTAATTTTCCAGGCCTCAATAAACTTGAGGGAGTCAAAGAAATTTCTAACAAGTTTCATTTTGGGGTGTCCCAATTGGAATTTTCCTACTAATGTGAACTTTACTTCTGCTTGAAGGAAGACAATTTCCAGGTTAGAGAAATAAACACAGTTTCACCTTCTTTTGAGCCAAGTGGATGAATACAAGGGCAAGAACCCTTGCCAACTGCTGTATCATGGAAGGCTTGGGGAAACACTAGTTTATCAGGGTCTTTTAAATTGTCAGTGGCTTTTCCCACTACACTTACATAGGTAGCCTTTGTCCACTGAGCAACAGTGAGCACATCTATAAGTGTAGCCATAAGAGAAAAATAACATACCCTACCCTTGAAAACACCAAACTTAGAGGAACAACCACCAAAGGGTGACCAGACCACACCACTTCAGTAACAAAAAATCAACAGAAAAACTACAGTTGGAAAATGTCATCAAAGGGGTGACCAAGCAACACCTCTTAGTAATCATGAAACAGCAGTAAACCACAACTTCAATGGAACAGTAACACATTAAAAAAACTCCAAGCCCGGGAAAGCTAAATGGCAGAAATCCGGCTATGCCTTACCCTACAAAACATCAAACTTGGAAAGAACAGCCACCAAAGTGGTAGGCAGGCAAGAAAAAACCACTTTAGTAACCAAAAAATCAGCAGAGAACCTCAGGCAGAGAACCTCATCTTCAATGGAACAGTAACACATTCAAAACTTCTAGCCCAGGGAAGCCCAAGCATAAAAAGTAGCCACCAAAGAGGTGACCAAGCAAAGAAGAGAACCCAGTAGACCACTTCTTTAGATCCACACTCTAGCCAGCTCCAGCAAATATTCATCCCGCCAGAAACCCTAGCAGAGCTCCTTCTCTAGCTGCCAC
>NW_018229865.1:0-5387 GCF_001263595.1 Phalaenopsis equestris | reverse complement strand
TACCCTAGTTTTCTACTATAAGGATTTCAAGAATGAGGAATGTAGAGGATCTACTCCATGAACTACTTGGATGTCTCTGAGATGTGGGAAAGGAGCTTCTCTTAGAAAACTAGACCATTTACCCATAAGCAGAAAACCACCCCAGTAATCTTCTTCGTTAGGAGACTCATGGCAGAATATTCATCCAAAATAGTTGGTTAAGAGATCCCATGTCCCGAGGCGATGTGTACCTCCTAGAAATTCTGGTGGGGATGTGGTTCACACTGCTGGAAAGAACAATAAACTAATTCTCAATTAAAGGAATTAAAAACTCTACCAAGGCTGGAACTAGAACAATAGAAGGAATCTGCTGCTAGGTCTCTAACAACCTATTCCTGATCCTCTAGGCCCTCCTACTCAGTCTCAGAGTAGGAGTAGCCTTAAAGGGAACCAAAGCGATAGGTACTAGATTAGATATATAGCAAGGACTGTAGTAATGGTGGTTGTGCCATGAGAATACTCTCCTACTAGAGCCAAAAAGATCTATTAAAACATGGAGAAATAGTCTGATAGCCTGGAAAGGTTTGAAGGGTGAGTACGACACAATGAAATCGAGTGCCGACATCTTCCTTACAGGAGAGGTGGGGTCAACTCACCTTCTTTGAGGGAGGACATAGAGTAGAGGCCTCCACAGGCATGGGATTATTTAGGGCATTCTAGCTGGGGTAAGAAGTGAAAGGCTATGACACATTTAAAAGCACTGAAGATACTTGGATTAAAGGAGAAAAAGTTCCCCTCGATAGTGGCAATTATTACCACCTTCTTGCTAGTCATGTATGCCAAAAAAAAGAGATAATGATTACAAAAAGTAAAAGGTCAAGAAGCCAATTGTAAAAGTACAAGGACATCAAAGCACATGACAATGCAACAACAAAATTGTTGAGGGTAAATTGAAAAAAAACTGATGCATGGATCTGAAGTCCAAGGTCTAAAATACAAAATAAGTGACACTATGAAGGAAGGAACTAGGTCACTAAAAATGTAGGCAGAATCCTAACAAAGGATAGAGTGCACTGCTTCTAGTAGTTCTGTAAAGTTGTCAATTCACAGGCACCCGCAAAATAGGAAAACAAAATTTCATGTATGAAAAGAGAGTAGATCTTCCCCAAAGGAACTGATAATCTTTTGAATACACTAGAATATGCAAAAAACTGAGAAAAACTATCACGTTGAAGAGGGAGCCTCATCCTCAAAAGAGTCATGATTCTTGCCAATATGCTGGGACCCGCAAGACATGCATGCAAAAGTCATATGGTGATGAGAGAGCCTCCTCCTTAGCAGAGTCACCAATCTTGAAATAACATCAGGATCTACAAGACACACAAGAAAAAATTTCATGGTGAAGATTGAGCCTCAATCTCAGTGAATTCAATTATTTATTTTTGTTCCTTTCTATTTTTATTTTCGAAGGAGTCACTAGTTTGTTCATCATTGTATACTTCCCTTTTTGGAATAAGTCTCTCTTCCAGATCATGTTGTTAGTTACTTCAATTTTGGAAAATACTTTTTAATGTAATATAGATATAATTTTTATTTGGAAAAATAGTATTTTAAATTTGAAAAAAATATAAGATTAATAAGATCTCTTGCATTTGATAGTTTAAATAATCAAGCATAATACTAAAAGACGGTACATTATCCCGAGAGATAGGCATACTACTTGATAGTGATATCGATTCATATAAATTAAAGAAACTTACGACATTCGTTTGGTCAGGAAACCTTTTACATGTTAATCATCAAGTTCCTCTATCTAATCTAAAGATTGGATAGAGTTTATATTACCTGATTTCCAAATTTCCTTACAAGGGCACACCCATATAGTTAATTATATCCTACATGACCAAAGTTGCTCAAGAAAATTCTCAATAAAGATCAAGGGTTTCATCCTCAAGATATTCGAAGTTTGGGTTTCCAAGGTAGTTTGTAAGGAATAACAAGTTGGAAAGTATCAAGCGAGAATAGTTATTTTAGGAATAAAAGGAGTGAAGCCAAGGGGATGTCACAGGAAAGAGGAGAAACTCAACAACTTCTCAAGTTATCCTACTGCTGGGATTTATATTTTTGAAGAAAAATCATATGTGTTCAATCCTGTCAATTATTAATGATAGACTTATAGTTGCATAATATTTGATTATGCAAATAGCTTGAAAGATAGGAAGATTTATGTTGTATTAGACAATGACCTTAAAATTCTAAGGTGAGCTAGGGCGTATATTGTACAATGTACAAAAGCCCAAAAGATAGAGTGAGGTTTTATGTTGCACTATGCAGACTACCTCGAGGTTCTATGGCTTGTTTGTTTAAATATAAAAAAAGGTTTAGATGATGTAGACTTAATTTACTGTTGTAGATCATCACCCTCCGTCTGCCATGACTTACATCAATACTCCTTGTCAAAGTAACAGCTTCAAGGATCATGTGTGTTATGAATTATGAGCATCTTTTTTGTAAGGTTTGGTTTTATTTTTCTTTGTTATTTGAATTTTGGGGTAATTTTAATTTAAGTTAAGTGAGACCGAACAAGATGTCATGGTTCTGTCATCCTGACACCACAATTTTCTCTTGAATTTTCTTAGTCTAAAAAATGTTTAAACTTTTTTAGACCGGAGAATTCTCATTAGCAACCGTATGTTACCTCGTCTGAGAGATCCTCGTAAACCCAAAATAGGCAGGTTAAGTCCTTTAAAATGTTTGAAGGTGTATTATTATTTTTGAAGCTGCATTTTGGTTGTTTTGTTTTGTAGGTAAAGTGAGACATGCATGTAAGGTAAAGTAGAAAAAGAGCAGTAAATAGATTATTGGACATTTACCTAGCACTCTTGCTACATTTGCATGGGTTAGTAGCATAAACCTTGTTTAATAAAGTTCAAGAATTTTAAATGAATTGCAAAGAGAATTTTAGCACAAAAGAAACTCAAAAGCATGTTGCCAAAAACAAATGCGAGCAAAGTGTCACATATGGAAGACAAAGATAAGTGTAAGAAATTAGTGCGGGTGGGGCCTTAGAGCTAGGTTGTGTTCTTTATTATCAACAACGGCAAAATCCACCAACCAGACAGTTCGAGGAAGGGAAGATCCTTACTCTGATCCAAGTGATTATTCCATTGAACTATTTAAGATTTCATAAAAAAACTCTGTAATTTTTGCATGCAAATAGGCTCATTTAACACTAAAAAATAATCACGTCACAAAAAAAGATTTTTTTTGTAGTTTACAGTGTTATATATGTTTTGTAAAACACTATAGTCCATGCGTTAATCAATTTAATCAGAGTAGAAGCACCATCAACCTAAGAGAGTTTGGGTCAACTCCTACTAGGGATTATTGAATAACATCATTGGCCATATGCCTATTCACGAAGGGTTCTTGGGGGAGGAGACATTATTCCAAATCCCACTATGTTTCCCTTATTTAACACACAAAAGCAATGTCTTCATCGCCATCACCACCAAAACCACTTGGTCACACTAGCCCAATCATCTATATGTGACATAAAAAAATATCTCTAATTGCTCTCAAATATTTGAATATCTTATTCAAGACTCAAACCGTTGAGCATTGGGTTTTAATGTGGGACATGTAGTTCATGGGATTTTCTTGGAATTGGTGCATTAATGGGTCATGAATCTTATCTTGGTGGTTCCCTATAAGATTTTATGGATGATTTTATTCAAAGAACAACAGTAGTTTCAGTTGTCCTTCTAAATGTCCAGAATCATGCAAAGGGGATCAGGGCATAACCCTAAACAAATTTAGAATTTTCTGGATGATTTAGAGTTCACCTTTGCTTATTATGTCATTGATTTAATCAACCATGATTAAGTTATGTTTTAGTTGTGGTGTGCTATCTTGTGCTCAGTGAACTTTGGTGTGTAAATTAAACCATGTGTAGGGGCAATTAATCAAAAATTTTTATGTTGAAGAATTATAAGATTAAGAACCCTTAAGATAAACCTAGTTATTAAGGAACCATTAATCTGTTTTCAATTGAATCTAAGCTTGTAGTGTTTAAAGATTATTTATGATTACTTATATTTCTATTTTAAGCATCATTAAGAGAATTTAGATTAACATCAGTTTACTACCAAGCTCTTAAAGGTTGAGGAGCAAAGTTGTAATTTTAGAAAATGTTTTATGATATGATTTTTAATTTTTATTAAAAGTTAAATTACACTTAACCATTGATTAGGGGTTTAAATTAGTGAGTTACTATCTTCCTAACAGAAGACCCTCACACGAGGATCATCAAAAACACAATTATCTTTCAATCCATAATAATTTGATTAATTACAATTTTTCCTTTTACAGAAAGTGAAGTGAATTGGTTCGAATATTTTAACCATTTTGTGTTTCAATCACTTCAGAGAGTTAATTATCATAATTATTACACATTTACCCTCTGATTTGACCTAAATTTTAATTTGGAGTTCAAAATTCCATAATACCAATTTACCCCTAAAGTTTTTTACTTCATAATTTCTTCAGTTTAACTCAAATAACTTTGAAACTTTATTGTTACCCTACTCATGGGTTGATTTACACTTCAGAGAAGAATTTATATTTTTCTATTTAATTTTTTATAATTACTTTGTTTCGTAATTAATAATTTTCAATATTAATTAATTTTACAAACTAAAACTTCTTTTCTGTCTTTAGGATAATTTTAGGAGGTTCACTTAGATATGATGACCGCTAAAAATAAATTTTTTGTATTTTTGAATTTTATTTTAATTTTCATACTTTCTTAAAGGATTCTAGTGATTAAAAAAAATAAAATAAATTTTCATTTCAAAAATTAAATTTTATATTTTTCATAAACCTCTTTGACCTCAAAGAACTCTGAGAAATTTTATTTTATACTTTTTTGAATTTTATTTCATTTTTAATAATTTTAATTAAAAAATAAAAGAAAATACATTTACTTGCTAAAAATACCTTCCTTGACCTCACTTTGTACTTCCTTGACCATCACTTCATAATTCCTTGACCTTTAAATCCCTGAACTTTTCAGGATGAGCTTGGGTTAGGGTCATGGTTTGTACGTGGTGGCTAACGATACCCCTAAAATATACAGTATTTTAGACACATTTTTATATCTATTTTTGAGATATTGTGCTTTAATGAAAGGTATTTTTGTGTTTTTCCTTAAGGTACAAGTAAAAAGGTGAAAAATGCTAGATCAAATTTGGAGAAAAAAATGCAAAAATGGTGCAAAAGTATTTTGGCGCCTAAGCGCCAGAACCGACGCTTACGCACTAGTGAAGCTGAGAAAGTCACGCCTAAGCGCCGAAGGCCTTGCGCTTAAATGCTAGTGACCATTACTTGATGGGTTAATTCATTTTGAA
>NW_018229864.1:39024-40148 GCF_001263595.1 Phalaenopsis equestris | reverse complement strand
GTGGTTAGGCCACATTTAGTGCATGGGTCCAAGTGGGTGCAAGTGACCAAAACTTGGGTTTGGGTTAGGCTAGCCATGTCAATTGGCCCAATTAATTGTTTTATTTTGTGTATATGATCATAAGGAACAACTTTGGTGAAGGATGGGTGTGGTTTTGAGTTCAATTGAAGGGTCAATTTGAGGGAATTTTGAACTTTAATCAATTTGGTCATGTTGGGCTAGGCTTGGGTCTAGATTGGGTTAGCCTTGGGCTAAGTCCAAATTTATTATTGTAGATGGTCAATAGGGACCTCATGAAGAGTTTTCACTATGAATTGGATGCCAATTTGGAGGTTAAGACAATCAATTGGGTGAAATTGGGGATTTAGCCAATTTGGGGCTAAATTTGGGAATTTTGGGTTTAGGCCAAAATCAAATGGATTGGAGACTTCACCAAGGTAAATTAATGGTTGATTTTGATGTATAAGATGTTATAAAGACTTTTCAACATTAATTGAGGCCAATTGACTAGGCTATGGGTTCAATTTGGTGAGATTAGGTCATATGGTCAAAATTATGATTTTGACCCAAATCAAAATTGGGCTTAAATCATGGACCAATTGAGTTTGAATTTGGTTTAATTTGGTCATATCAAAAGTTAATTTGAGTTTAGGATTGGAATTAGGGTCCATTGAGATCAAATTGATGGACATTTGAGTTGGATTTGGGGAAATTTGGGTCCTTAAAGGGAAATTTTGGGGATTTTTGATAAAGATGGTCAAATTGGCCAAATTGGGTCATGTATTAATTGAGAGAAATTAAATTGGGAACATTTTGGATTTATTAGGATTTTCTGGGAGTTTTAGGAATTTTTGGGATTTTGAGCTATGGAGGGGTATTTTGGTAATTTGGGGGTATTTTAGGGGTAAAAGGCCAAGATGGGTATTTTAATAGAGTTGAGGTACCAACCATCACGAATAAGCCATGGATCAATGGGAACCCCATTTTGGGTCTTCTACATAGTGGTCTTAGCTAAACCATAATTCTAGGGCTAGTAGGTTCAGGGGACCATCTACATGAGTATCTCAAAAAAACAAGGGATCTAGGCTAGAAATTTGAGTTCAGGGTTGTGAGTGATTGTGGGT
>NW_018229864.1:38040-38779 GCF_001263595.1 Phalaenopsis equestris | reverse complement strand
TAGGCTACTAAAGTGGAAAAACTAAACCTCAACCAAAAATGAGGTCAACAAATGGACCCCCAAGAGGTGTGGTGTGCTGGAAAAGCACACCGCGCGTATTGGCGTTGACCAATGAGATCAATAAAAACCAATACAAACTCCTAAGTCAACAGACCCGGACGTATGTGTAGAGTTGTGTGTGTGATTTGTTTATGTCGGGGAATTAGCAGGTGTGTGCTTAATCAAGTTGAGAAGCAGGGGCTCTCGCTGGGGATTGGAGAGTGGACTTTGAGTTATGAAATTTCAAAGATTTCCAAAGGATGAGAGTCAGAATGTAAGTGCTGACCCCGAGGTGGGAATTGAAATGTAGGTCTGAATGTAAGTGCAAGGACCAATCTCAAATGTAATGAATCAGAAATGTAAGACTGATTCGAAAATGAGAATTGAAATGTAGGTCAATTCTCAAAAGAGAGTGTCAGAATGTAAGGATCGACCTCGAATTTAATGAATTAGAAATGTAGGGTTGATTTGGAAGTGAGAATTGAAATATAGGTCAATTCTCAAAGGAGGGCGTCAGAATGTAAGGACCGACTTCAAATGTAATGAATCAGCAATGTAGGACTAATTCAGAAATGAGAATTGAAATATAGGTCAATTCTCAAAGGAGGGCGTCAGAATGTAAGGACCGACCTCAAATGTAATGAATCGGAAATGTAGGACTGATTCAAAAATGAGAATTGAAATATAGGTCAATTCTCAA
>NW_018229864.1:36978-37443 GCF_001263595.1 Phalaenopsis equestris | reverse complement strand
AAAAAGGTTGATCTTGTTGAAGGAGATTTGTAAGGTTTTGTGGAGTTATGTGCAAAATGTGAAATTCTGTGAGGATGTGCAGAGAGTTAATGTAGATAACGATGGTTGTGCTGCACGCACAAAGAGTAGGAAATTTTGAAAACGAAAGTATCCACTCAGCAGGTTTATTTTATTTTCTTGTTGTTTTTATCACAATTAATTTTTAAAAAATGCATTTTTAAAGTTTTAATTTTAATTGGTTGATAAGAAATTTGTTTTGTTATTTATTTATTTATGATTATCTTTCATTTGTGTTTTGTTTGGTGTTGATGATTTGTTGTCTCGTTCTTTGTTCATTGGAACTCTGAACCATCGCATGATTCACGGCTTTCATCCATTGTACAAAAAGGCGATTGACAAAAAGGCACAATTTGAGAGAAATTTCCATTAATCTGCTTCAATAAAGATGCGACAGATCAAACATAG
>NW_018229864.1:33470-36813 GCF_001263595.1 Phalaenopsis equestris | reverse complement strand
CAGGATAAGAGTTCCCTTCGCATGTATTCAGAGGTACAACCTTCTCATAGCTCGTAAGGAAACAACTCCTCCAATTCTGGGTCCTGCTGGAATCCATATGGTATTTTACTTTCATCCATTCTGCGGAAGGTTACAGACAACCTACGGTGTCGTACTCCTGGAATGCAGTGCTTGGCAAGGTCTGCACCGTTGCCCTTGAGAACAAGTACAAAACCAACTCGAAGAGGAATCTCCACAGCCTCTCTGAATTCGCCAGGGCTGACTATATCGATTTCTTTTCCAAACAGAATATTCCTCTTACTCATGAACGAGACCGTGCAGAAGGGCCTCACAAAATCATGATTGTCGATGTGTAGGGGAATGCAGTCACCTTCTTCATAAATGTTGATGATGCAACTGTTGGGAGTGAAAGTAGCGGGTAGAATATTCCACTTGTCCATTCTCTTGACCATCCATTTTAACATCGGTGGTAACGGATCCACTTGGTCGTATCTTAGGATCCCAGGCAGATTCACCTGTCTGTTGTTCGTAAAATTATAGCAACAGCCTCATTTGATGGTGTCACGCGACCTCTATCTCTTAAATCGAAGATGCAGTCCAGAATGCTTCTTTCAATAGTTTTAGAGAAAACCCTGGTATATAGCTCCAGGCCCTCCAATATGTTGATAAACTTTCCCTGAACCTCTTCATAGAACTCAAATTCTCTTTTATTTACTCCTCTTATCTTGTAGTAATCTACCATACCAGAGGTTGGCAGCTGCCATGGGCGTTCCTTCCTCTTCCTTTGGGCCTCGGCAAGAACCCAAACTGGTGCTGGTCAATCCGGAACATGAGATTCAGCCTCTAGTGGGATGTATGATCCTGGGCTCCTTGGTAAATAATTATGCTGATCCATCCCCAGTGGGACATACGGTTCATCCATCATAAAATCCAAAGTCTAAGATCCATTTTGGTGCTTGAAGTGTATTCTTCTAATGTACTGAAACATTGTAGATGTAGAACGTTGCAGTCCGGGCATTCTACGAATGCACTCGTGACTGATGTCCCGGCTGGTACCTCAACGTTGCATGTTGGGCAAACTCTTCCCATGATATCTGGGACCGGAGGCACATCTGATCCTATCACAAATCTTGACTCTTCATCTGTAGTGGGCAGGCTAGCAGAAGTTTCTCTCAGATCTAGATCGTAAATATTTCCCTCAGGAATGGGGGTAAGAAAACTGCTCACGTCTCTCTGGCGCTTGCGCTCCTGTCGCAGAAAGGCTCTCTGTTTTTTTTGGCTTGCATTTCTGCGTTACGTCCTGCAGAGTGGAGTATTTGGTAGGTGTTCACTATGGCGGCTATTAGGCCCCTTGCTAGAGTAGCTTTCATGGGGGGCAGTTGGCTGGGCCCCTCCATCGGATCTTGTTCCGCTATCAAGTTTTTACCTTTACGTGACACATCGTCTTGAGTACTCACCCTCAATAGTGAAGGCAGTCCCTCCTTTTCTTTATTGCTGACTATGTCCATTTGAGGACCCTCGTAGTCCATATCAATCTGGTTGAAATCCATGTTGAAATCTATGACACCTCCTTGTGGCGCCATCTCTTCATTCAGTGCGAGGTTCCAGCCGTCCTGGTAGGCAAAGATCAGCCTCTGTCCTGACATTTTTCTGCAGACGACAGAAAGAAACGTCAGTGGGCCAAAGTTTGGTACGAACAAGAACAAAACAGAGTATCCATTGAAGTAAATTTTAGTTTATATTTTAGTTTATATTGGCGAAAAGGATTACCCATTTTATGTGTGAGTTTTGTTTAATTTAACATAATATTTAAATTCAAAACTAGAAAAGAGAACGTGTGAGGTTCAAAAATCTTCTCAAAATTTTCATTATATTGAGGTTAATTACAAAATTTGGACACAGTCATAGGAAAATGGCCATATAGATAACCTTAAAACAACTAAAATTTCAAAGTTTCAAAGCAAGCAGAGGCAAGCGGAGGTAGGCGACATCAGGCTGCGTAATAGGTTTTTAGGTATCGTCCATTTATCGGTAACATGGGTCATTCACTCCGGAAGTCCACTAACTGGTAGGCTCCTCCTGTATAAACCTTCTAAACGACAAATGGTCCCTCCCAAGTTGGCTCGAATTTTCCACCTATTTTTCGGCGAGCAAGGATAGGTCTTTTGAGCACAAGCATGAGGTCACCAATTTTGAATGTCCTTGGGCGGACCAATTTGTCATGGGCTTGTACCATCTTTGCCTGGTAGAGCTCCAAATGTTGTTGTGCTTCCAATCATTTTCTTTTGAGACTCTCCAGTTCTTCAAGTCTGAGTTTTGCACTTTCTTTTGTTGTGAGTTGGTTGGCAATGACAACTTTGAGAGATGGTGTATGGATTTCTAACAGTAGCACGGCCTCGGTCCCGTACACTAGAATATAAGGTGTACACTGAGTGGGAGTCCTGAAATTCGTCTGGTAGGCTCAAAAGGCTTCTAACAGTTTATTATGCCAATCCATTTTATTTTCATCCAATGCTTTCTTATGAGTGGGAGTCCTGAAAGTCATCCGGTAGGCCCACAGGGCTTATAACAGTTTGTTATGCCAATCCGTTTTATTCTCGTCCAATTTTTCTTCAAAATCTGTATCAGTGTCTTGTTGAAAGCTTCAACAAGACCATTTTCTATGGGATAGTAAATTGTAGAGTATCTCCAATCTATCTCATGTCTTCTGACAAAATTGTTGATCTTTGTACTAATAAAACCTGTCCCATTGTCAGATATTACTGTTCGCGATACTCCGAAATGGTAAGACCACCCCATGCACTTAGCATTGGTGACATAAGATATTTTCTGGTTGTATTCATGCAGTTGGACATCATTGCTGGCCAATAATACCCGAGTCTTTTGATCTTCATTTTCATTTTCGGCCCTGACTGGTGAGATCAACACAATCCAGCATGTACCTCTTTGAAAATATTCTGTGCTTCAGCTCTTCTTAAACACCGTAACCACATCTGTTCGAATGATCTTCTGTAGTGAACGTTTCCCACCAGGGTGTAAGACATGGATCTTCTTGTGATGTGGTGCGCCTCAGACTTGTCCTCCGGTAGCTTTCCAGTATGCAAATATTCTATTAATGTCTTACGCCAATCTTTGTTGGTGTCTGCAACTGTATTTATTATTTCTTCTTTTCTAAGTTTGTGTAGAGTTTCGAAGTCGTTTCGAGACAAGACTCATCTTCCTTGCACCATGACTTTGATAGAATCCTCTGGGGGACACGCCATTTCCTTAGCGAGTTTTGCTAGAGCGTCGGCATGGGCATTATCTCCCCGAGGAATCCGGTAGAAAGTCACCTCAGGAATCT
>NW_018229864.1:30912-33089 GCF_001263595.1 Phalaenopsis equestris | reverse complement strand
TGTCCCTTGATAGCATGGAGGGGAACAAAAGTTATATCAAATTACAATAAGATCATTGACCATCTCACTAGATGTCCGAAGAGTGTTGGTCCGGTCATCAGATATTGTAATGGATTAACTTTCAAAATCAGGGTAATCTTATGAGAAAGCATATAATGTCTAAGCTTTTGGGCGGTGGAAATTAAAGCTAGACAATAATTTTCAATAGATGAATACTTTACCTGCATTGGTATTAGACGATGACTCAGATAGTGTAGCACATTTTCCTTACCCTCGTCATTGACCTGAGCTAATAAGACTCTAAGAGAGTCGTCTAAGTATAAAGTAGCATCGATTTGCCTGGGAAAGGGGCTGCCAAAACAGGAGGTGTCATTAAATATTATTTGACGTCCTGAAAGGCCCGCTGGCATTTCGCTTCCCAAATAAATTTGGCGTCCTTTTTAATTAATGCTGAGAAAGGCTGACACCCACCTGAGAGATTAGAAATAAAGCGTCTCAGATATGTCAACTTCTCCTGGAAGGAACACTGTTGTTTCAAGGTTTTAGGGGGAGGCATTTCCAAGATAGCTTTAATCTTATCCGGGTCGATCTCAATTCCCCAATGACGGACAACGAATCCTGAAAATTTCCTGGAGGTGACGCCAAAGGCGCACTTTAAGGGATTCATTTTAAGGTCATATCGTTGTAACCGTTCAAACACAATCCTCAAATCATATAAATGGTCTATTTTCTGTTTACTTTTGATGACCAGATCATCCACGTAGCATTCTACTTGATTGTGAATGAGGTCATCAAAAATCTTCGTCATTGCACGCTGATATGTTTCTTCGGCGTTCTTTAGGCCGAACGGCATCACTGTGTAGTAGAAAATTTAAATCGGTGTTCTGAAAGCTCTAAGCGTTGCATCCTCAAGAGCCATCTTAATTTGGTTGTATCCCGACGATCCGTCCATGAAGGAGAAAATTTCATGTGTCGAAGCGATGTCCACCATCATTTATAATATAGGTAGTGGAAACTCATCTTTTGGACATGCCTTATTCAAATCTTTGAAGTTGACACAAAAACGGATCTGTCCATTTTTCTTTTTAACAGGTACAATATTGGCTAACAACGTGGGGTACTGCTCCTGTTTAACAAAGTTGGCGTCTATTAAATTCTTCACCTCGACGATGACTTGTTGTTCTATTTTAAGGCGCATTCTCCTAGGAGATTGTTTTACTGGGGTTACATTCTTGTCCACCCCAAGTTTATGGACTGCAACCTCTGCTGACATCCCTGACATTTCATCGTAGCTCCATGCGAAGCAATCTTTGAATTCTTCTAATAGTTTGACCAGTTCTGCAGATTCTTTGTCATCAAGTAGAAAACTTATAAATGTAGGTTGGGGTCGTTCTTCAGTCCCGAGGTTAATCTCTTTTAATTCATCAATGGTAGATTTAATTTCCTCCTCAAATTTTGGGGGAGCATATTCTATTAGTTGATCAGTAGAGTCATCCCCTATATCAAGACAATCTTCTTCTGAGTTACTAGTAACAACCATGCAAAATTCAGAATCATCGACTGGTCCAACTGTACCAAATCTGAGACCTTCTTTTGAATTGCAAGTTCGACTTTTAGCATTCCATAGTTTTTCAGAAAGTTGAAATTTTTCTTTTGGCATTTGTTTTGGTAAGTGTGCCTGTTGAATTAACTTTTGAACACAAGGCGAGAAGTATCCAAAAGGCAATTCCATAAATTCATTAGAATCAACATCCAAATTTAAATTTTTTTTCAAGCTCAGTAGTGGCAGAAGCACGGTAAAATTTGACCAGCTTTGAACCAACACTACGGACTTCCTTGACCTCTAAACTCTCGAAATTTTGAGGGAGAATCGGAGTGAGGGTCATAGTATCCGCATAGTGGTTTATCCGATCATACATTGTTTCATATTCATTTCTCTCTGTATCTTCTAAGGATATCTCATACTGAGGTTTCTTCTGCTTCGTCATCATTATTTCATCTTCAGAACTGTCTTCATCACCAATGTTGATAGTTGGCCTAGTCCATTCAATAATTAAATTTATCTTTCCTCGTACACGTCCCCGGCCTCGACCTCGAGTGCGTGAACTAGAAGAACCTCCACCAACTCGATGTAAGGGAGTGGTAGAAGGTTGTTGAAGCGGAGTTGTACGACCTTC
>NW_018229864.1:27029-30737 GCF_001263595.1 Phalaenopsis equestris | reverse complement strand
GAGGTCTCGGCGTCGATGATATGAAATTTAACGGTTGTTACGAGTTCTCCAACCTTCATAAGTAATGTAATTGATCCAAGGGCTCTTTCTCCCTTTTGGTTGAATCCTCTTAAAATCATCTTATCGGGGATGAGCTCCTAAACGTCGAAGTCCAAATATGCTAACGTCCGTAGACTCATCAACTTAAGAGATGCTCCAGGATCCAGTAAAAGTCTGGATAACACAAATCTGTCAATGTTGACGGAGATGTAGAGCGGGGGGTTATGGTCAGCGGTACCGAGCTGCAAGTCTTCATCTGTGAAGGTTACCCCTGACTGTTCTCTCAACAAGCAAACTTCATCTGTGGATGTGTTAGCCAACTGAGCTAAGCAAATTTTTGGATCAAGAAAATCTGTAACCGGAGATTCTCTCATCTCCTTTGACAGGATCAGAGCATCCTAGATGCTTAGTCGGGCAGGCAACTTCCTAAGATGAGCTAGCACGTTGTAGTCTTCTTTATAGGGTCCTCCAATTTTATCTTGATTATGTGGTTCTTCCACTGACGGAGGTGGGGGTATCTCTTCTCGAGTCATTATCAGTTTTCCTTTGTCTATTGGAACTGTTCTTGGTGGTAACACCTTTCTGCTTCTTAGGTGATTTCTTCTTCTTGAGATATCATTGTTGAATATTTTAGTGTCTTTTCCTCCTCGTAGGAACGGTGTCTTTTCCTCCTCGTCGGTGCACCATGATGCTTGAGAGTTGGCCCTTCGTTATCGGTGTTGTCGTAAGCGATATCACTGAGTTCTTTTTTGGGGATCAAGATCATCGGACTCAAGTACGATTTGAGGATCATTTTGGGGATCAAGATCACAACTAGCTTGGTTAACTAGCTTGGTTATAATCAGTCAATCAGTCATGTTATTACTAGAAATAGTTAAAACGTAGCCGAAATCACAACTACTATATTCATAAGACCCCGGAGGGACAAAAAGGTAATCATACAAAGTCAAGGGTTTGAGGATTTTCTTCCCCAAATCCGAGACAACCAATCTAGTAGAGGCAGCCCCTATCCTACCCACCGTGCTTTCAATTTTGGCAGTCACGCTTTTCTTTTCCTTTCTCTTTGTTCTTGACAATGATGGATTTTCTGGCGAAATCTTCATTTCGGGCTCGGTATGCTGGAGACTCTGAATGGAGGATAGTTTTGATGAAGACTGTAACTTGTTCAGTATCTTCTTGGACCTTCTGCTCCATACCTTATTTCATCCTTCTTCAGTATTCATAGAAGCTTGTTTCGATGAATCTTGTATTCGATTGAGAACCCTTTTGAGTTCATCCCAAGTTGTACTTCATCCATCTGTTCCGACATATGGATTAATTGGGGAGATTGACTCAGCTGAAATCATGTTTATGGAACCTTTTTCAGGTTCTCTCAAATACTCCTTCGGGATTGTTATATTCTTTTCCTTGAGGTTCTTCTCGATCCAATCTTTAAAGATGAAACACTTGCCTATAGTGTGTCCAAGTAATAGGTGGTACGGGCAATAATTCAGTTCATTCTTCTTATCCACCTCTTTGGTTTTCCTTGGATCAGGTAGTTTGAATTCTGGTTTCTTCATCAAGCTTTTGAATATTTTAGGTACAACTTCATTTTTAAAGGAATAAACAACTTTCTGTCGCTCTAACAGGGATACTCTTTTACCCGCTGTTCAAGGTGATCCTTCCTGAGACGGCCGTTGGTTGGATTGACTTCTCTGTTTCTGAGAGTACTGTGATGAAGACTAACGATGATCTTCTGCATATATCATCATCAGCTGCTTTCCTTTGTCGAGAGTTGTGATTACCCCTGATTTATTTTCGAACACTCTGGTCACCTTAGCCTTTTCATGTGGCTCCATGTGCTTCATTTCCTCTTAAAGACTGCTGGCTTTACTGAGTAGCTTCTCGAAGGATTTGATGGTGAGTCCCTTAAGCATGAAAGCTACTGACCCATGAATGCTTTTGAGTAGAATCTCAATCACTTGATGTTCCTATAGCTGAGGTTCACATTTCATGCTATGGTTTCTCCACCTCAAAATATAGTCTGCCAAGGTTTCACTAGGCTTCTACTTCTCCATCACGAGCTCTCCAATAGACACATGATGCTGCACCCCAGCAAATCTTTTCACAAATAACTGTTCCAACTCAAAAAATATTTTAACTGACCCGTTGGGTAAGTCAGCGTACCAGTCAAAAGCAATCCCTAACAAGCTGCTGACGAATTGTTGGCAGAGTAGAGCTTCGTTATTCCTTGTGTTGCCACAATTGACTCGAAAATGTGCTATGTGCTGTCTGGGATTTCCAGTCCCATCAAATATCTTGAAGTTTGGGCTCACAAAACCCTTGGGGAAAGGGATGGCATCAAACTCCTCTGAGTAAGGTCTACCCTTTAAAATTGATGCACCGCCCTTGGATTGGGCTAAGGCCTCGCGCACTTGCTCAACCATTTGCTTGAACTCTTTTTCTGGCATGGCACCTGATTGAGAATCCTTCTTTGATTTTTTTTTCTTTTTTTATCGAAGTAGCCTCCCTTGTTTCATCTGTGATGTGTATGATTTCTGGCTGATTAACCTCTGGATAAGGCTTGGTGTTTTTTATTGGCCCTGAATGGTGGCCATGGCGGTCATAGCTACAGTCATCTCTTCAATTCTTTTCTCCAGTAGAAAAACTTGCTCATCCCTTAGGAGGATAACCCTACACAGCTCATCTACGGTGTTCTCTTCAGTGTGAGGTTGAGCATCAAGCGCAGATGTGGTAGCTCTGGTTTCGATCACATGGACGTCCATGAAATCCTCCTCCAAGTAATCACTGTAATCAAAATTCTCGTTGTCACTATTGACGGAAACTCCGTATTCTTGAGCTAACTCAAAAATCTCGATCGTGAGTTTCTCAACTTTTTCCTCAATTATTGATTCTTTGATTGCTTTAAGATCTGGAGGACCTTGATGGAAATCCTCAACTTGTTCCTCCATCTCGCTGGCTATTGTCGTGATGATGTCAGATATTTCAGGCACTAGTTTTACTTCCTATCTTGCAGGCTCACTGAACTGTATCGGTGCAGCGACCTTAGGTACCCATACCCTCTTCTTCTTTGACGATGATGTCTCAGGATGGAATGTCTTAGTAGAAACATCGGCATGTCAAGGGAAGGTATGCTCCCCGTGGTGTAGATCGGCTACAGTATCAGGTAATCGTCTTGTCTTTCTTTCTGTGATTACAGGAATGACTGGTAAACTTCTTAGTCCTAGTCTTGACTTAATCAGCCAGTGACCAGCGGTCCTCGTAGTGCGATGATCGGTGGTGACTAGAGCAGTATCAACTCGGTTTCCCAAACGGAGCTAGACGGGAACACGGGAAGGTGACTTTATAGTCGACTTATGAGAATTTCTAGCAGACTTAACATCCTTCAAACTTTCATTTTTCATATGAGGGGAAATCGCATGTCCCACACGTTTAAGTAATTCACTGACAGAACATCCTTCTTTAGTAGCAAGCCTTCTGAAGACTGCACTAACTCAGGTGATGGGGATGAAGTTTTTCTCCTCCTCACCATGTGCATGAAGTGACGGTAATACAACAACAATCTTACGGATACTCTCATATCCATCAGTATCTGTCAGAGGATGGAATCTAATCCCTCGCATGAGTGGGTAAATTTCTGGTAATACCTCTTCAACTTGATGAGGCTCC
>NW_018229864.1:25434-26291 GCF_001263595.1 Phalaenopsis equestris | reverse complement strand
AAAAAGGTGTAAAATTTAATTAATATAAGAAAATTTCAAAGTGCGCGCAACACAACATGATTTGGTTTAATTTGCGAAGTAGCAAACCAAATTTGGAAGGGAGATGTGAAAAATTTTAGGACCCAGTGCGGGACCCAATTAGTGGCAGAAAATGCCCAGTTGAAATTAATCCACCGACACACCTGTTGGGGGTCCGACCCCACATGAAAATTTAAAGAGTCCTTAATGGCCTTCTGAACCCTTTTGTTCAAGAAGGTTGAACAGCTAGTCCTAAAGTCCAAGGGGTTACCTGTACTTTCCCAAGATAGAAATGGGTAAAGTATGCAAATGGAAGAAAGGTAATTTGGTCCACGAGGGACATGGACATATTATCGATGTGTGAAGATAATATTTCTTGAATTGTATGGAGAGAAAAGCTTGTCCCCAGCAGAGTCTCCAGAAGCTGTCGGCGTTATTTCGGGTTGGTTTGTGGAGAGTTTCCCGTAAGAAGCTGTCAGTCGCCGGAATCAAAATCCCTTCACCCGCTTTGGAAGGACGTTGAAGTATGAAATCAAATTGACCCCATATTTTTCATAGTTTAAAATAAAAGATCATTGTACCTCAGATCCTATATCTATCCCGAAGGATAAACAAAAGACTTGAGAATAAGGCTCGATCAAATAAACTAAGGAAAGTATGACGTCCGTTTGGTCTGCGAAACCATTGTATTTGCCAACAAATTCCCCTATCTAATATAAAAGATTAAATAGGGTTTACATTAAGCTGGGTTCGGACATGCTTCCTATAAGGGCAAGCCCCTATAGTCAATTACATCTTAAATGACCGAAGTCACCTAAGAAGACTCTCGATAAAAATCA
>NW_018229864.1:23108-23743 GCF_001263595.1 Phalaenopsis equestris | reverse complement strand
AGGATTTTTCAAAGAAAATTCTAGGATTTTTCAAAGAAAATTCTTAACTTGACCAACGTAAATTCTAATCCCTTGAAATTTTTACTAGAGGTAGACCTAGACGAGACAAGCCTTTGCTCCAAATTTCATAGTTTTTTGAATTCTCTGTGGTTTATTGGAATTATTTTAAGTTCTGAGTTATTTAATAAAAATAAATATTTTAAGTGGTGAAAATTAAGTTTTGTATTTTTGAAAATTCTCCCTAAGGTCAGAGAACTTAGAGAAGCAAATTTTATATTTTTTTTTATTTTTCCTTAATTTGTTAGAATTATTTTAGTAAAAACTCATTTTTAGCCTTTTAAAAATTATTCTTAAGCTTTGAAATTCAATACCTTTATTTGGAAAATCAGGAAAAATATTCTAAATGTTCCTAAGTGATTAGGAAGCAACTTAGAATATTTCCATGAGTTTGATTATTTTTGTGATTTTTATGAATTTTTAATTATTTTAAATATTTAAAATAGGCTAAAAATCAAGTTTTTATTTTAAATATAATTTTATTTTTAAAAAATACCCCTGATCACAGGGAACTCAAAAAAACTAAATTTCATAATTTTTTTTAGTTATATTTTGATTTTTAAAAATCATTTAAGTGT
>NW_018229864.1:20852-21589 GCF_001263595.1 Phalaenopsis equestris | reverse complement strand
TGGGCTCCGGCAATGGGAATGGGTGAGGGAAAATGGTTGGAATGCACTGAGGGGATCTTAAAGAAGCTCTGTGTGAAGTTTGGAGAGGCCTCTCTAAGGAAATTTCAGCACTTCGTTTAACAGCCATATCTGACTTTAGAAAAATCAGAGAATACTTCCCCTAATAGAGGCTAGAACATGTCAAAATTCCAAGCTAAGGTGATATGCTAATATGCATGGAGAATCAAATGATCCCAAATAGTGTTTAATTAATTAATAATAAAATATGCATCAAATGGAGTTGAAATTTGTTCAACAATGTTTTCCTATATTCACTGAGCAAGAGGGTATTTTTATTTTATTTTTGCAATTTTTCTACACAAAGTTATGAATTTTCTAAGTTAAGGGTAGTTAAATAAATAAGAAAAAGCCTTATTTATCTATTTAAACAGCGCGTGCTGACAAGATCCTAGGGAGCTTCGAAGGCATGCGTGGCGCGCTCTGGTTGGATGCCGCCATCCACGTAGCTTGCTGACTTGGCCCGCTGTTTATGTCCCGAAGCGCTGTCCGACTCGATCTCCCCCGTCCATTTGATACACGCTTGATTGAACGGCTCCCTGTCATCATCCCAGATAGAATAATCCCGTGCCTGCCCACATTAAAACCCTAAGATCTTAGCCTAGACTCAACCAAAACACTTTGGGTTTTATCCTATGGACTCGACTAAGTGAGACGAACACATCCATACACATCCATAT
>NW_018229864.1:20230-20841 GCF_001263595.1 Phalaenopsis equestris | reverse complement strand
TTAATGTACCATGAAATCAAGCTTAAGTAAATGGAGAATCAAAATAAGCTCGGGAGGAGGAGGAGTTTTATACCTTTGCTCTGAGAAGGGAGGCTTCAATGAGAGGTGCTAAGCATGTTCGTTGGGGTCCAAGGAGGATTGAGTCCCTGCTCTTGGTGTAAGGCTTAGGTATGAATTCGACCAAGCTCGATTTCATGTGTTGGTCTAGAGCTATGTTAGAGGCTCTGTGGAAGGAGGATTTGATGGGGCTTTAGCTTTTTTTACTATTGTGAAGGTGTGGGTGAAGATAATTTGTGTTTGATGGACTGTGGAGGTGTATTGGGCTCTGTCCTGGTTTTTGGCAAGGTTTCAAGCTCAAAATTGAGCTCCGGCAATGGGAATGGGTGAGGGAAAATAGTTGGAATACACTGAGGGGATCTTAAAGAAGCTCTGTGTGAAGTTTGGAGAGGCCTCTCTAAAGGCTTGATTTGGGTGAGGTGCCATGGGGGTGGCTCTCGGTATTGGGCTTTTTCAGCCGCTAGGCTGGCTGGCTGAAACTTTATTAAATTGTACTAAAGTTTATATATTATGAATTATTAGCACACCATCACAACAATTTAATGCAAATGTGC
>NW_018229864.1:19791-20183 GCF_001263595.1 Phalaenopsis equestris | reverse complement strand
GCATTTCTTAAGCCTAAGAAAAAATGGAAATTAAATCCCTTAATTTGAGGGACCCTTGATCCATGGCTCATCTGGTGTTTGGACTGGTCACTAAAACTCAGTCTTAGGGTCCAACTAAAGGTTGTGGTGGAGTTAATTTGGTGGCTTTAGGGTGGTTAGGCCACATTTAGTGATGCATGGGTCCAAGTGGGTGCAAATGACCAAAACTTGGGTTTGGGTTAGGCTAGCCTTGTCAATTGGCCCAATTTATTATTTCATTTGGTGTATATGATCATAAGGAACAACTTTGGGGTCTGGTTTTGAGTTCAATTGAAGGGTTAATTTGAGGGAATTTTGAACTATAATCAATTTGGTCATGTTGGGCTAGGCTTGGGTCTAGCTTGGGTTAGCCT
>NW_018229864.1:19101-19759 GCF_001263595.1 Phalaenopsis equestris | reverse complement strand
ATGGTCAATAGGGACCTCATGAAGAGTTTTCACACATGAATTGGATGCCAATTTGGAGGTTAAGGCAATCAATTGGGTGAAATTTGGGGATTTAGCTAATTTGGGGCTAAATTTGGGAATTTTAGGTTGTGAGGCCAAAGTCAAATGGATTTGAGACTTCACCAAGGTCAATTGATGGTTGATTATGATGTATAGGAATGTTATAAAGATTTTTCAACATTAATTGAGGCCAATTGACTAGGCTATGGGTTCAATTTGGTGAGATTACGTCATATGGTCAAAATTGTGGTTTTGACTCAAATCAAAATTGGGCTTAAATCATGGACCAATTGAGTTTGGATTTGGTTTAGTTTGGTCATATCAAAAGTGAATTTTATTTTAGGATTGGAATTAGGGTCCATTGAGATCAAATTGATAGACATTTGAGTTGGATTTGGGAAAATTTGGGTCTTCAAAGGGCAATTTTGGTGATTTTTGATAAAGATGGTCAAATTGGCCAAATTGGGTCATGTGCTAGTTGAGAGAAATGAAGTCCTATGGCTGGGAATATTTGGGATTTATTGGGATTTTCTGGGAATTTTTAGAAATTTTGGGATTTTGAGCTATGGAGGGGTATTTTGGTAATTTGGGGGTGTTTTAGGGGTAAAAGGCCAAGATG
>NW_018229864.1:7490-19004 GCF_001263595.1 Phalaenopsis equestris | reverse complement strand
ACCATAGCCCTAGGGCTAGTAGTTTTAGGGGACCATCTACATGAGTATCCCAAAAGATCAAGGGATCTAGGCTAGAAATTTTAGTTCAGGGTTGCAAGTGATTGTAGGTATAGATAAGTGCAGTGAGTGCGTTAGCTCCAGACCAACACCCAGAGTCAGCCTTAAGGTCCAATAATCCTAAGGGTGACTCATCTTGAGTTTCCCCACAGTGACCCCACCTACTAAGTATTTAGAGGTTTAGAGCAATATGTGGAACTTCAAGTTGAGCAGAGAAGAGTTTGGAATTTCTAGTGGTGAGGGTTCCATGTCTAAAATAGTCAACAGGAAAAGTCCTATGGCTAGACCCTAGGCTACTAAAGAGGAAAAACTAAACCCTAACCAAAAATGAGGTCAACACCAGGCCTTGGAGACTACATTTAACATAAAAGCGGAGAAGTTTACCTTAACACTATGCTTCACCATCCATGCTCTTTTCCCATCAGTAAGAAATGAAAAAACTTCCTTCAGGGACTCATTTGTAATAGAGAATGCTTTGTACCGACAACTATATACATTCTGCAACAGATAAAATTCATTAATTCTCCTAGGGGTAACTTCAACCATTTTACCACGAATATAGATGTGGTCATAAGAAGTCTCTCTAAAGTTGGCATAGAACTCCATGTATACCAATAATAGCCTCGGCAGCAAAGTAACAGAAATTTTCCTACTGTCAAGCAACAATCAATCTCTCGACTTGACCACCCGGGTTTTTGAACGCTCGATCCTGAATTACTTTTTTTATTGTAAGAAGACTATTGAAACGAATGTTAGCTTTATACTTGACAAGTTTTTTATCATCAAAATCCATTGTCCTCTTTCTTTTACTCATTTTTTACCCCTAAAACACTCCCAAATTACCAAAAAATGATAAAATCCAAATAAATTCAAAAAATTCCAAAAATTCCAAAAATCACAAAGTGGATTGTTCTAAACTTAAATCTAGTAAGTAAGAGTTCTTCACCAATGAATTTTCTCAAAATATTTCCAAAAATTTCAAAATTTTGGATCTAGGCAATGTAGAAGAAATCCTTGGTGTAGAAGAAATCCTTGTAGAAGAAATCCTTGGTGAAAATTAAAAATTTTAAGTTCAAAGTGTAGCTCTTACCAAGAGAAGATAAAATCCAAACTTCTTTTATGTTCTAATCGCCTCAAATTGAAGAGCTAGCATGCCCTAGGGGTGTAAAATGAAGGTTGAAAGTGATCGAAGGGGTAAAAATGGTGCTTTTACAGTGCAAATCAAGGAATTTTAAGGGATTAGGGAACCTTCGGGTCTTGGGCGCCATCGACGCCAGAGCCAAAATTTTCAATTTTTGCCTTTTTGCAATTTTAGCTGTTTCTAATTCTCTCCAATGTCATTTTAGTCTTTTTAAACAATATTATTCATCCTTAAGTAGTCCACAAACAAATGTTTAATAAACAACACAAAATACTAACTTTTATATATGAAATTCCAAACTTTAAATTATATGAAATTCCAAACTTTTACAAACATAGATTTTCAATCACACTCACACATACATAAAGCAAATCACACTCTAATTCAACGTCGAAATGAAGCCACAACACTAGAACACTAAAAACTAAACTAAACTTACAATTAAAATATTATGATTTTAAAGAAAAGCAAATTCAACACAATCACACAAAGTTTTAAAGCAAATACAATACAACTACATTAAAAACTTAATTAATTTTAAACACTAGAGAGTCCAACTTATTCAATTACTCCTCTTCATCTTCAGTACTTTCTCCTCCTCTAATATCTCCCATATACTGGTAATGGACATACAAATTGTATAAGGGTTGGTACGATAATTGATCGATCGAATTTTCATCTATCCATTCATTCTTCTTGAACATCTGTATGAAACTTGCTTCAATTAATCTCGTATGATCAAAGTTATCGTTCATCCTCCAATCTAATTGATCAAAAAGGTAATCAAGATTTCCTATTGTGTTCATGATACTCTGAAGTTCTCTTTCTATTTTCTTCATTTTCTTCTCCAAAACTATTGAACTTCCAACTGTATAGGGCATTAAGGGTGTCCAAGCATGTGATGAATGATCCAAGATAATCTCCAATGCTTCATTTCCATTCCCAATATAGTTTTCATCAATAGGAACCATGGGCTCCTAGGGTAATAATATTTTCTCCCAACTTTCATATGAATTTTGTGGAATGGTGCCTTACCCAATAAATAGGCCTATTCATATATAATACCCATAATAGATTTGAAAATAATGGATAACACATCAATGGGCTTTCCCATTTGGATGCAATAGTTTAAAATTGCACTTTCTTTTGTAACTTCTAATTTTCATTATAGGGGCTAGTTTTGTAATGATTAAGAAATGTCATTGTTTAGATATCAAATTAAGCAGTGAAGCGGAGAAACTAACGTACCCCTCATTTCTGATTTTGCAATTATCATTTTCATCCGTTGAAAATTTAAATTGGTATACATCATGCATCATATCCTTCGTTAGTATAAAGTTCTTATAATGACAGATCGACATGCTTTATATCTTAAGCATATCATTAATTCGAGACAGAGTAAATGGTACACCCTTACCTCGAATGAAGACAACTCCTTGGTTAATTACATGTAGGTTATCATAAAATTATCATACCACTGGAACAACTACTGCAGCGGAAGTGTAGCATAGAACTTCCCAACGCCTATGTACTATGATTTTCTCAATCTAAGAACTTGGATTACTCAATCCATGATTAACAAAGCCTCTCTCCTTTATAAGTCTATTCTTCGTGATGACTTTGCCATATAATATTTGTGCGTCAAAACTAATAAACTTTCTTCTATTACAAAATTCCATACCTTGAAGTGTTTCTAGAATTAGAAGCCATGGATTTCAAAATCTGGGAGTTTAGAAGCCATGGATTTCGAAATCTGGGAGTTTCTGGTGATCCAAAATAGTTTTCATGCCTTTAAAAAGACCTCTAGGCAGTTATTTTGAAGTGAAATTCCGCCAGAGTCTTCCAAATTCATCCTAAACTTCCAAAATCACACTGGCAGTTGTTGGCGCCCCCAATCGCGTCATTGGTGTCATGGCTTCTGTAAAAGGGCGATGTCAGTGCCCATGCTGGCGTCTTTGGTGCCAAAGCCAAAGTTCTGTTTGTTTCATTTATTTGTTCAATTAATTTTCATATTTTCATCCAATACCAAAATTTAACTTGATTTTTAATATATAAGATTGTGTAGGATTATAAGGTTTTATTATTTCCTAATACAAAGAACAATTACTAAACAAAATACTAAGATATATAGGTACATATATATATATATATATATGTATATATGAGTTGTCTCCTAAAAAATGCTGGTTTAATGTCGTCAGCTCGACGTACCAATATTTAACCTGGATGACTCAACATTAAAATTTCTTTAAATTGTGGCTTGTGCCCTCCATAATAAGGTTTCAATCGATGCCCATTAACTTTAAATATCTTTCCAATTTTTGGATGTTTAATAACTAATGTTCCATAATGATAAACTTTAATCACACTAAATGGTCATAACCATCAAGATTTTAGTTTTCTGGAAATAATCTCAATCTAGTATTATATAATAGAACCTCTTGTCCAGGTTGAAATTTCTTTTTTATAATCTTCCAATCATGCCATGTTTTCATTTTCTCTTTATAGATTTTTGCATTATCATTTGCTTCGTTTCTAATCTCCTCAAGTTAATTGAGTTGCAATAATCTTTTCTCATGAGCATCCTTTAAATTAAATTTAAATTCTTTAATAACCCTAAATGCTTTATGTACCAATTCTACTGGTAAGTGCCATGTTTTACCAAAAATAAGTCTATATGGGGATATTCCAATATGAGTCTTATATGCAGTTATGTATGCTCATAGTACAGTATCTAATCTAGCAAACAAATCTAATTTATAAGGATTTACAACTTTTTCTAAAATTCACATTATTTCACGATTTGATATTTTTGCTAGACCGCTAGTATGAGGATGATAAGAAGTAGAGAATCTTTGCATAATATTATATTTTCTAACCAATTTCTCGATCCTCTTGTTGCTAAAATGGGATCCTCCATCCGTAATAATCACTCTCCACATTTCATATCTTGTAAAAATATTTTTATTTAAAAATTTATAAACACTCTGAACATCCATTTATGTATAATAATTGCTTTTGGACATATAATCAACAACAAGTAATATATATAAATTTCCAAATGAAGGCATAAATGGTCCCATAAATCTAATCCCCACACATAAAAAATTTCAACTTCCAATGTAAAATTTAATGGCATTTTATTTATTCTAGAAATATTTCCTACTTGTTGACATTGATCGCATGTTGTAATATATTCTTTAACATCTCTAAAAAGAGTGGGTCAATAAAATCCAACTTGCAAAATTTTATGTGCAGTTCTACTAGTTCCAAAATTTCCTCCAAATTCAGAATCAAGACATCTTTCAATTATTTGTTTAGTTTCTTCGTAAGGCACACATCTTTTAATGATTAAATCTTTACATTATTTATATAAATGTGGATCATCCCAAAAATAAAATTTTGAATCATAAATAAACTTTTTTAATTCTTAATTCTTAACATCTGGTGGTAGAATATCACTCACAATATAATTTACTATATCGACATACCATGGTATATCCTTTATATTAATAATATACAATTGTTCATCAAGGAAAGTTTCCAAAATTTCATTTACAAAATTAATTAATATTTCTTGTTCTAGTCTAGACAAATGATCAACTATTTGATTATTATTTCCCTTTCTATCTACTAACACAAAATCAAACTCTTGCGGTAGAAGTATCCATCTAATTAATCTTGATTTATCATCCATTTTTTGCATCAAATATTTGATAGCAGAAAGATCTGTATGCACTATGCATTTGGCTCTAATTAAGTAAGGTCTAAACTTATAAAAGGCATAAACAATAACTAATTACTCTCTTTCAGTAGTGCTCTTGCAGTAGTGGTGTAATTAATTTGAGCATCATTTAGAGTTTTACTAGCATAATATATTACTTAAAAAAACTTTTTATACATTTTCCCTAAAACAATTCCAATAGCATGATCACTAGAATCACACATTATTTTAAACGGTTTCTCCCAATCAAGTGGAACTTTTATAGGAGCAGTGATTAATTTTTCTTTTAATAGTTCAAATGCTTTTATGCATTCCTCATTAAAATTAAATTTTGTATCCTTTTCTAAAAGATGGCATAATGGCTTAATAATTTTTGAAAAATTATTTATATAACGCCTGTAGAAACCAATATGTCCTAGAAAACTTCTCACCCCTCTAACCGTAGTAGGAGGCGGCAATTTCTCAATAACTTTAATTTTTGTTGGATCTACTTCCATGTCATTTTCAGAAATTTTATGCCAATGTACAATTTCTCTTGCAACCATAAATTGACATTTTTCTCAATTTAGAAATTTTATGCCCATGTACTAAGTTTTATTTTTTCACATAATTCCAAAACTTTTTCTAAATTATTTAAACATAATTCAAATGAAGTTCCAAATATAAAAAATTCATCCATAAATACTTCCATTCTACGTTCAATCAAATTACTAAATATTGACATCATTCATCTTTGAAATGTTGTAGGTGTGTTACATAGTCTAAAAGGCATTCTACGAAAGACAAATGTTCCATAAAGGCTTGTAAATGTTATTTTCTTTTAATACACAGGAGTAAAGAATTTGGTGATATCCGATATATCCATCTAGAAAATAGTAATATTAATTTCTAGCTAATCTATCCTACATTAGGCCTAGAATGGGTAAAGGAAAATTATCTTTCCTGGTGGCCATGTTTAATTTTCTATAGTCTATACAAATTCACCAACCAGTAACTTGTCTTATTGGAATTAATTCATTTTTCTCATTTTCTTCAACTGTCACTCTTCCTTTCTTTGGAACAAAGTGAATCGGACTTACCCAAGCACTATCTGAAATAGGATATGTAATTCCAACATCTAACCATTTTAAGATTTTTTTTTAACAACTTCTTTCATTATTGGGTTTTTTCTCCTCTGAGGATTAGCTTTAGGTTGGTATTGTTCATCTAATAAAATTTTGTGCATACAAATTAAAGGACTGAATTCTTTAGTATCTGCTAAAGTCTATCCAAAAGCCTTTTTATATCTTTTTAACATTTCTACTAATTTTTGTTATTGAATTTTAGGTAAATCAGAAGATATAATTACAGGCAATTTTGATGAATTTCCTAAAAACACATATTTTAAATTGGCACGTAATACTTTCAGTTCAAGTTCAGATGGTTTAATACTTAAAAAAATAATATTTTTATTATCGTTTTCTAAAAGGTCTAAAGTTTCAAATCTGTCCTGAACATAATCTAAATTCTCTTCTATTATTTCATTTTCACTCTCAAAATACTTTTCTTGCCTTAATGTTTCTTCAAACATTCCCTTAAATCACTCATTACTTAGATAATCAGTAGCTTTCTTTCTAAAAACATTCATTATTTTTTTCTATCGCAGGATGTTTCATAGCTTTCACTATATCAAATGTTACTTCTTGAACTCTGAATCTCATTATTAATTTTTCTTTTTTGGATATATATCACTGCTCTCCTTCTTGCAAGAGATGGTCTCCTCAAAATAATAGGAATCTCTTTATTTTCCTCCATATCTAAATACAATAAAGTTTATAGGAAAAAATCCACGGGAAAAATAGATTTATCCACATTCACTAATACATCTTCTATATGTCCTTTAGGATACATTATTAATCGATCAGCTAACTGAAGAGTTACAATAGTAGGGGAAATCTCCCCTAAATCTAAACACTTAAAATTAATAGAGACATTAGGCTAATACTAGCTCCGAGATCACATAAGGCTTTTCAAAAAAAACTTTTCATCAATAGAACAATGTATAGTAAAACTACGAGGATCTTTTAATTTTTCAAGAAGCTTTTTCTGAATAATAGTGCTACACTCTTCATTAAGTACAACGATCTCATAATCTACAAACTTCCTTTTCTTATTTAGTATATCGTTCATAAATTTCACATAACTTGGCATTTTTCTAAAGCTTTAATGAAAGGAATATTTACTGTTAACTTTCTAAGGATTTCCAAAAAATTTGTAAATTGTTTATCTTTATTCTTCTGTTTCAATCGTTGAGGAAACAGAGGTAGCGATTTTTCTAAAGAAATGTATATTGGTTTATTTTCATCATTATCGCTTTCAATTTCAACTTCTCCTCCTCAACTTCAGTTTCTCTTTAGATTCTTATTTCTACTTCTTTTCCACTTCGTAATTGAATAGATTTAATTAGCTCCTTATTATGATCTTTTGGATTAACTTCAACAGTACTCGGATGAATTCCCGAAGGTCTGTTACTAAGTACAGTAACAGTACGTCCTAATTGATTATCAATATTCCTAATTGTAGCCCCTTGATGTTGTATTTGATTTCCTAAGTTTAATATTACTTCTTCCA
Organism: Phalaenopsis equestris; assembly: GCF_001263595.1. Lineage (NCBI taxonomy): Eukaryota > Viridiplantae > Streptophyta > Magnoliopsida > Asparagales > Orchidaceae > Phalaenopsis > Phalaenopsis equestris. The sequence continues at coordinate 11,472 of NW_018229864.1, read as the reverse complement.
TAGTCAACTTCTTCTCCTTAACTTGTGAGTTATTGTTATAATCAAGAGGATAATAAAGTTTATAGTTAGTATTCCCTTAGTTATTTAAATTTCTTGAGGGGTTTGCCGAATTGTTATAATTATTCCAACTAAAATTAGAGTGATTTTTTGATCCAGGCTTATAATAATTAGAATAGGGATTATTATTTCAATTATTTATAGCATTCAAATTTTCATAAGACGATTGATTATCAATTATTTGTCCTAGTGAATTTTCCTCTAACATTGATGGTATTTGAGAATAGTTTACTCCAATTTGATCAATCTTTTTTGATATAGTAGCAATTTGAGATGCTAAAATAGATATTGACCAAAGGAAAATATGTTGAAATTTTCATACCTATTTTACACTGATTTTGATGATATTGCACTTTAAAGAAATGTATTTTTGATGTTTTGTTGCAGCTATGTTGAATTATGGTCATTGGAACAAAAAAAATGCAAAAAGGAGCAAATTTGGAGCTAAAAGGACCAAAATATGAAGATTTGATCTTGAGCGCCGACAACGATCTTTTCCCGAGAGTGTAGAATTAAATATTCTAGAAGGCTGCCGACGGCACCATCGAGGCCGCTGACAGCGAGCATGTCGGTTCTCTCAATAGATGCATTGAATGTGGACGATTTTTGAAGGGACGCTTGGACAACACTTAAAAAATCTTCTAAAACTTTAAGAGAAACATTTGGAGGCCAGAAAAGGGGGTGTCCGCTGGGTGTCCATGGGGTGTCCGTTGGGTGTTCGCTGAGTCTTTGTTATTTGTGATGCCAATTAGAGTGTAGAGAGTGGTTAGTATTGTGAGGAATTCTTCGAGAGATTGTAAAAGTGGAAGGAAAGTGAGAGATTTCATCCTCCTTTCCGCTTCAAAGGAGAATTATATGTGCTGTAAAGAAAAGAAGAGATTCAGAGGAACTTCGAGGAGTTCTCTTGGGGAAGAATTAGAGATAAGTTGTATTTACTTATTGAAGTTTGTATGACTTTGCTTTTATATATAAATTTCAATTTTTTTCATATCTTCTCCATGAGTTCTGTAGTTTTCTCTCTATCTTTCTCCTTATTTTGAGATTTTGTGAAATGGTGATTTGAATTGGTTGAGCCTTGAAAATGTTAAAGAAGTTGTGATGATCTTTTCACTTCAATCTTAATTTCTTTCAATCTGGCCAATTGATTTGGTAAAATATGTTGAGTTTTACAACTAAAACGAAGATTACATCCAAGATTTAGGGATGCCAATGTTCTTGAAAGTTAGGTGCAAATAAATAGGGAAACAAAAATTATTGGGTGTAGAATTAGAGATTTTAGAATGACAGACTAAAATCCTCAATTTGCTCCTATCATTTGGGTACTGAAGTGTAGATCTTAACCATCAGGTGAGGGGAAAGTGGGAGCTTTGAACTGAGAGCCGGTATCCTCCCAGCCTAGCCGCAAATTCAGTAACCAAACATAGGATTAGTCAATGTTCTTTATGTCTGGTCCAAAGGGTAAAGAATAGGTATGCTCCTATTTGGCAAAATACAATTTGAACTGCTTCAACTTATCCATTCACTTAAATTTCTTAACAAGGAGAATGATGTTTTCCTATATATTGAACTTCACATTAAAAACTTTATTAGTAGAATTAGTTAATTAAGAGTTAAATAAAATTACATTTTTATTTCAATTTCCTATTAGTGACAAATATGTAATTTGAACTATATTGTTGTGATTAAGTATTGATTTTTTAAATCTTAGTTTGTAGCCTCTAATATTACTCCTGTGGGATCGATATCCAACACTCCATTAGAGCCCTGTATTACTTGAGCGAAACGTATATTTGCATTGATAAGTGTGACTTTGCAATTATTGAATATATTATACACATTTTTATCAAATCTATAACCGTTGTCAAGTTTTTGGCGCCATTACCGGGGATTTAAATCTTCTAGCAGCAGTATCAAATTCTTTTATTTTTAAGCATATATAAAGTCGTTTAAGCATATATAAAGTCGTCAAGTTTTTGGCATCGTTGCTGTGGAGGTAAAAATTACATTTAAAAAAATCATAATTAGAGTAACATACAAATTAGGACTAGAAAACTTTTTTTGCAACTTATTTTCATATTTAGTTAACTGTTTTTCTGTGTACTGATTTCTGTATGCATAAATTTGGACCTGAAAATCTTATACCCTATGATTTGGAATTAGAACGCACTGTTAGGAGAATTAGAAAAAAAAGAAAAGAACCTAGAAATCCTGACATAATGGAAAAGAATGTGAACAATCAAGGAATAGAAAAGGAACATCAACCTAGACCTCTATGAGACTATGCAAATCCTACAATAGATAAAATCCCCCTATCTATCCAAAATCCTGATGTAGCTGCTAATTCATTTGAGCTCAACCAAATGGTACAAAACAATCAATTCGGAGGTACACCAAATGAAGATCCTAATTTACACCTCGCTGGTTTTTTAGAACTTTGTGCTACCTTTAAATATGACAGAGTTTCGACAATGCTGTTAAATTTAGACTTTTTCCTTTTTCACTTAGGGATAAGGCTAAGATGTGGTTAAATTTGTTAGCACCTAGATCTATTAGAACTTGGGGAGAACTTTCATAGAGATTTCTATCCAAATATTTCCCTCCATCTAAAACTGCTAAACTTACAAATGACATAGCATCATTTTGTTAGATTAATGGAGAGTCAATATATGAAGCTTGGGAGAGATTTAAAGATCTTCTTAGGAAGTGCCCACATCATTCGTTACCAGATTGGTTGATAATTCAAATTTTTTACAATGGATTAGTGGGATCTCTTAGATCGATTATAGATGCTGCGATTGGTGGTTCTTTTATGTCAATACCTTTTGATGAGGCTTATTTTTTAATAGAAGAGATGGCGACCAACAATTTTCAATGGCCCTCTGAAATGGTAAATCCTAAAAGAGTAGTTAGTATCCATGATTCTGAAGCAATATCTATGTCAGCTTCGCAGATTGTTGTAATATCAAAGAAATTAGATCATTATGGAATGAATTATTCTGCAACACCTACTATGATGGAAAAGAATTCATCTAGGCAATTTGTGGATGTTCAACCTTCTTATGAGACTTTAAATTCTATTAACAATGGACCCAACAATCCTTATTCGAACTATTATAACCCAGGTTGGAAGAATCATCCTAACTTTAATTGGAATAACAATTCTTCTACAAATCAACAATGGGCAAACAACCTAGTAAACCCATTGGGAAACTCATCCAACCAAGGAAATGTTAATTATAGACCTTCTTATCCTCCAGGATTTAACAGTAACACTCAATTTAAGGAAAGATAAGTTGTCTATGGAAGAGCTGAAACTGAACGTGGGTCAACAATTGTAGAATCAAGGAAATTAATTACAAATTCAAGGAAACCAGTTACAAAATCAAGGAACTGCTATCAAGAATATTGAAAACCAATTGGGGCATATCGCTACTGCGCTTAGTAACCGAACATCGAGAGCTTTTCCAAGTACTGTGGAACCAAATCCTAAAGATCAAGGAAAAGAACAGCTAAAAGTGATACAATTACGAAGTGGAAAAGAATTGGAAACAAGAGTGCAGAAAGAAATGGAAACTAAAAAAGAGAAAGTGGATACATAAAAAGAAAAGGATCATGAATACCCAGATTTAGAATATCGACTTACACCAATGAAAATTACTGTGGAGAAACCTCCACCACCGTTTCCTCAAAGATTGAATCAACAAAAAAAGGATAAACAATTTTCCAAGTTTATAAAAATTCTTAAGAAATTAACGGTAAATATTCCCTTCGTAGAAGTCTTAAAGCAAATGCCCAATTATCTGAAGTTTATGAAAGATATTTTGAACAAGAAAATGAATTTCACTAATAATGAGACTGTTGCACTTAGCGAAGTGTGTAGTGCAATTATTCAGAAAAAGCTTCCTGAAAAATTAAAAGATCCAAG
>NW_018229864.1:1959-6173 GCF_001263595.1 Phalaenopsis equestris | reverse complement strand
CAGAGATGTATGATGTTTATATTTAGTAAGTTAATTGATTATGGCATAAAAGTGTTTATGGATGATTTCTCTATATTTGGAACATCATTTGATGCATGCTTAAATTATCTTTAAAAAGTTTTGGAGTTATACGAAAGAGCTAATTTAGTTCTAAATTGGGAAAAATGTCAATTTATGGTTGCAGGAGGAATTGTGTTAGGGCATAAAATTTTAGAAAATGGTATGGAAGTAGACCCTGCAAAAATTCAAGTTATATCTAATTTAACACCTCCTGTTAATGTAAGAGGAAGTTTTCTTGGACATGGACATGTTTGTTTTTACAGGCGTTATATTAAAGATTTTTTAAAAATTACCAAACCTCTATGCCAATTTTTAGAAAAGGACAAGAAATTTGAGTTTGCTGAAGACTGTTTAAATGCCTTTGAGTTATTAAAAGAAAAGCTAATCACAACCCCTATAATATTTTCACCATACTGGGAGAAACCATTCAAACTAATGTGCGATGCTAGTGATTATTCTATTGGAGCGGTTCTTGGACAAAGGTATGATAAGATCCTTAAAGTTATATCCTACACTAGTGAAACTCTTAACGATGCTCAAATTAACTACACTGCTACTAAAAAAGAGTTACTGACTATTGTGTATGCTTTTGAAAAATTTAGATCTTATTTAATTGGGACTAAATGTGTTGTGCACTCAAATTACTTTGTTATTAAATATCTGATGCAAAAGAAGGATGTCAAACCAAGGTTAATTAGATGGATACTTTTGATGCAAGAATTTAATTTTATGGTTATTGATAGAAAGGGAATTGATAATCAAATTGATGATTATTTATTGAGATTAGAATATCATGAATTATCTGACATCGACAATGAAATTACGGACAGTTTCCTTGATGAACAACACTATAATATTAATGAGTGGAAAATTCCATGGTATGTTGATATTGTTAATTATATTATAAGTGATATTTTGCCACCTATGTTGATATTACAACAGCAAAGAAAATTCATTCATGATACAAAAACATATTTTTGAGATGAGCCTTATTTATATAAACAATGCAAGGATCTTATTATGAGAAAATGTGTACCTTATGAAGAAACTGAACTAATTATTCAAAAATATCATGATTTTGAATTTGAAGGACATTTTAGAACTAATAAAACTGCTTATAAAATTTTACGAGCTGGATTCTATTGGCCTACTCTCTTTAGAGATTTTTACAGATACATAAAAACTTGTGATCGATGCCAACGAGTAGGCAATATATCTAGAAGAAATGAAATGCCTCTGAATTTCATGTTAGAAGTTGAGATCTTTGATGTTTAGGGATTGGAATTTGTGGGACCATTTATTCCTTCATCTGGGAACTTATACATATTAGTTACATATTAGTTGCGGTAGGCTACGTTTCAAAGTGGATTGAATCACAAGCTTTACCTCGTTGTGACGCTAAAAGTGTTCATTCATAGATTGGCACAAAACTTTAATGTTATTCATAGAATATCTACTTCCTATCACCCTCAGATCAGTGGGTTAACTAAAGTTTTTAATAGAGAGATTAAACAAATACTAGAGAAGACAATAAACCCTAGTAGAGTAGATTGGTCTACTAGACTGGATACTGCATTATGGGCTTACAGGACTGCTTATAAAACTCCAATTAGAATGACTCCTTACAGGCTAATTTTTGGAAAGACTTTTTACTTACCAGTAGAATTGGAGCATAAAGCATATTGGGCGATTAAAGAATTCAATTATAATTTAAAAGATGCTGGTGAGAAGAGATTGTTACAAATGAATGAATTGGAAGAATTAAGAAATGAATCTTATGATAATGACAAAATTTACAAGGAGAAACTAAAGTTATGGCATGATCGAAAGATTAACCAAAAGAACTTTGAACCAGGAAAATAAGATTTGCTTTACAATATAAGGCTGAAGTTATTCCCCGGGAAATTGAAGTCTCGTTGGTTAGTTGGTTAGGACCCTTTACTGTGACTCGATTTTATACTTACGGAGCTATTGAAATTGAAGATGAAAAGAATAAGAATAGATTTAAAGTAAATGGACACACATTAAACCATATTTTGAGGGTAAAAGACTAAAATTTAAAGATGTTTTAGTGGTCAGTCAACCTGAATAATATCTGAATAGGTCAAGCTGACGATGTTAAACCAAGCTCTTTATGGGAGGTAACTCATAGTTATATTTATTTTTATTATGATTAAAGTGTTTTTTTTGAAATTATTGTTAGTTTGTGGTAGTATTGAACTCTACTGCTCGTATTTACCCTTGAATCATCATAAAAATTAGATCTATAGAGAAAATTAGAACGCATTCGGACCAGAGCAAAACTGTGAAATTTTTGCCTTGGGTGCTGACGGCGGGCTCGACGCTACGGATGGTGGATTTTTCTCGAGAGTCCAGACAATTAATTCTCAAGGCTTGCCGACGACGCCAACGGCGAGAACGATAAGAAGACAGTTTACTGAGTTTGAAATGTCAATTTTTGGAGATTTTAGGCAAGATTGACTCCCTATAAACTTCCAAACTCAGTTCTTAAATTCATATTACCCAAAAAAAATTGAAGCTCCACCAAATTTATCCTTATTGCTTCCAATTCCACTTAAAACCCTAGATTTCGAGTGTTCAACCAGAGAATGCGCATTTTGATCACTATGGACATATCGATGGAATTTTGACACAAATGATTAGAAAGACGCGATTGATAGAAGAGGACTCTACTGAAGAATTCCCATACCGACCCTTCTATAACCTCTTCTTTCATGTTTCATGTTCAATCAATGGATGTTCAATCAATGGATGATATCAGAGGAGAAACAAGCACTGAATCGGAGGAGTAGTAGATTTACTTTACTACCTATATGTCAATGTGTGTGATTTAATTTGAACTATTTGAACTTATGTGTTTGCTTTGCTTTCAAATTTTGTTTTTAGATCTCAATATAATTGAGATTGAGAATAAAATGTTTGTTTTCAGTGTTTAGAGTGTTATGACTTGGACTGCGACGCTGAATTGATGTCTTAAGGTTGAGAAAATACGAAACTTATGTGTGTTGTGCAACGTGTATTGTAACCCTTGGATTTTATATATAATTGTGATGTTTTGTGTTGTGAATGTTTATTTGTGTTAGTACATCATTTAATCACTTAAAACTTATGTCTAGAATGATTGACCGGATGTCGACAAGGCTTGAAATTGATCGAAATCGCAAAAATCTGGAAATCAAACAAATTTTGAAAATCTTGCTGACGGTGCCATCGAAGCTGCCGACGGTAGATTTTTCCCGAGACTTAAGATATTTAATTTAATAGAGCTCACCGATGGCGCTGACAACCGCTCCGACAGTGAGATCCAAAAAAAAGCATTTAACTGTGATTTTGACCAGTTAACCGCCACTATTCATCATTCCCTTCCTCTTAAAAAATGAAAATTTCAATATAGGGCTTGAAGATCTTGAATTTGGGGCGATTTTAAGGCTTTTAGACACCGAAATTTATCATCTCTCGGTAAGAGCTTCACTCCAAGAGCTTCTCTCCAACCTAAAAATATTTGATTTTCACCTTGAATTTCTTCTACATTGAGTAGATCAGAAAAAATTAAGAGTGTAGATAAAATAAATGAAAGAATTTGGGGATTAAAACATAGACATGATTATGATAGTGAGTACCTACAGAGGCATTCTGACTTCGAGATAGCTTACTACGAAGCTCAGGCCCGAAACTACATAAGTGAGCCTGATGTTACTTTTCCTGAAAGCCCATGTTATACTCAGTATCAGCTCAATCCACCTGCTAATTAGGGAGACGAGGATATAGTATGGGATTTTGATATCTGATAGTGACTGATGTACTTTTGTTTTGTGATTTTGTGATAGAGATGGATGTATGTTTGTTTGTACTTTCATTTTATTATATATTTTATTTTATGTTTGCAGTTACATAATTTTTAATTATTATTATAATTTTTTAGTGTTGTAGTTTGAAATTTGCATGTGTAGTTATAATAGACTTTGATTAGTATTTTGTAAAACTGTAATGTGATGTAATTTTTATATTTGCATTTTAATGTATTTGTAATTATTTTTATTTAGTATTGTGATGTGTTAGTGAAATATTGTGTTTGTATAATGTTTAGTTTTGTACTTATTTCAAAATTTCATTATCCAGCAAATTCTCTAATG
>NW_018229864.1:0-1418 GCF_001263595.1 Phalaenopsis equestris | reverse complement strand
GAAGTTCAAAATTATTAAAGGCTATCCAGATATAGTAATCTTCACTTGAAAAAGAAAAAAAAAGGATTGAAAACAATCTTTGAAAAGAAAAGAAAAATATATAAGATTGAAAGTAATCCAAATGAAAAAATATATATAAGTGAGGAGATGCCCAATCAAAAATTGGCTTCACTTGGACCTACCTAAAGGGAAAACCTAAATACATTCTTGAACTTATATTTATGGAAAAACATCTTTTACTAGTAATGTTCTCATGAAGTTCCTATCATTTAAATATTTTAAGTGATTTGATATTACAGCATATAGCCATTCATGAAATGAATAGAAAACTAGAACTCTTAAACTTGATGACTAGATAGTCTTGTACCTACCCTACACTGTACCTACACAGTTAATTTAATTACTTGAAATTTTTCTGAAAATCTTACTATGGTATTTACTTAAATCAAACTTATAGTATTTCTGAATTAAAACCTTAACACAGTGGATCATAACATTTATGTAGTATTAAAATTACTTGAGGACAAGTAATAATTAAGTTTGGGGGATTTTGACCAAACGAAAATATATTGAGATTTTCATACCTATTTTACATTGATTTTGATGATATTACACTTTAAAGAAAGGTATTTTTGATGTTTTGTTGCAGCTATGTTGAATTATGGTCATTGGAGCAAAAAGATGCAAAAAGGAGCGAATTTGGAGCAAAACAGACCAAAATATGAAGATTTGATATTGGGCGCCAACGGCGAGCACGTCAGTTGTCTCAATAGATGTATTGAATGTTGACGATTTTTTAAGGGTTGCTTAGGAAAATCTTGAAAACTCTTCTACAAATTTAAATTAGAGGCCAAAAAAGGGGGTGTCCGCGAGGTGTCCGCTGGGTGTCTGTTGAGACTTTGTTGTTTGTGGTGCCCATTAAAGTGTAGACAGTGGTTAGTATTGTGAGGAATTCTTCAACAGATTGTAAGAGTGGAAGGAAAGAGAATGTTTGCTCAAGAATTTCTTTGAAATTCTCTGACTTCTCTGACTCCAAAGACACTTATAAGACTCACAAACTTCAGAAATAACAAAGACTCACACAGAAATCTTCCCACACCCTTAACACACTCTCACACTATGTGACTCCATATATCCAACCATCCCCCTCCCTAGTCTCTTTGAAATTAATCTCTATTTATAGATCTTCAAAAATGACCAAGGTTTGCTTAAGGAATCTCTTCAAAATTCATCTGTATTCAATGAATCTTCTTGAAAGTAACTGTGGTGTCTAGGCGCCAAACTGTCGTGCCTAGGAGCTAGCTAATTTCTGCATCTGGTGCCTCGGTACCAGTTCAGCTGGTTTGACAATTTTCTTTAGTTTAACCCATTTTTCTCCTTTTTATGTATTTTTGCTCTTTTTTACTCTTAAACTCATT
>NW_018229863.1:0-1229 GCF_001263595.1 Phalaenopsis equestris | reverse complement strand
CAACGGGCAACTCCTCAACTTTTTAGTGCCGATAAAATTAATGAGTGGCGTGTTCTATGGTATGCAGACATTGTGAACTTCATTCCTAGTGAGATTATACCCTATGAAATGACATACCAATCAAAGAGGAAATTTTTATCTGTAGCTAAGACTTATTTTTGGGATGACCCATTTTTATATAAACAAGGAAATAATTTTATTATTCGAAGATTTGTACCTTTAGAAGAAAATTATGAAATTTTCCAAGAATGTCATAATTTTTATTTTTGGGGACATTTTGGTGTTAATAAATTAGCATAAAAAATTTTATAATCTAGATTTTATTGGCATACAATATTTAGAGATGTTAATTCTTATATCAAAACTTGTGATCGATGTCAACGAGTAGGCAATATTTCTAGGAAGAATGAAATGCTGCTCAATTAGGTGTTTGAAGTTGAGATATTTGATGTTTGGGGATTAGATTTCATGGGACCATTTATACCACTTTTAAAAAATTTATGTATATTGTTAGTAGTAGACTATGTATCCAAATGGATAGAAGTTGTTGCTTCACCTTGATGTGATGCTCAAAGTGTTGCAAAGTTTCTAAGAATGAATATGTTTTATAGGTTTGGAATGTCGAGAGTCATCATAAATGATGGGGAAAGTCATTTCAAAAATGCAATAATGGAGAAATTATTAAAGAAATATTATATTAACCATAGAATTGCTACGGCTTATAATCCTTAGATAAGTGGATTAGTTGAAACTTTTATTTAGACCATGAGAAATCTCTTTAAGAACCGTAGGTTTCCTCCTCAGAGGTATTCCTGATTGTCCGATAGAGACGTTTTAATTTCGTTGCAATTTTTATTTTGTTGTTTTGTTTATGATTAAATTTGGAGTTGTCTTATATTTTGACTGTTGTGGCAGTGAATTTTATCTTGTTTGATATTTAGTTTTGGTTTTGACATGCAGACTGACCTTAAGCATGCAAGCAAGAAACAAGAGGTACAAAAAATTAAATGCAATAACTTAAAAGTGTACTTAACGATTATTCTGGCTCCTCTACCTGAATGGTTAGCTTTGGCAATATGCATATAATTTTTTATAAAGAATCCAAAATGGATTGTTCAATCAAACTTGACTATGCTTTTTAGGCTTTTATGACTGCATACAGAACTCCTATAGGAATGTCCCCATACAGTTTCGTAGTTAGGAAAGTGTGTCACTTACCAGTTGAACTT
>NW_018229862.1:0-1054 GCF_001263595.1 Phalaenopsis equestris | reverse complement strand
CAATGAAATCTAAACATTGAAATAACAAACAAAAATATAATAGAGTTTAACAATAAAAGTCAATGCAATCCAACACAACATAATAACATAAGCAAGCTGTACTAAATAAGCATTCCATGCATAAAGTAAGTTTAAACATCTTCTTCGCTCTCGTCCTCCTGGATATCTCCCATGGATTGGTAGTGAACATACAAGTTGTAGAAAAGTCAGAAAGGAAATTCATCAGTTGAATCTTCCTCAATCCAAGCATGTTTCTTGAACATACATACCAAACCATCATCAATATGTCTAGTATGTTAAAAATGTTCCTTCAATCTCTAATCCAGATGATCCAACATTTCAGAAATATTCCCAATTGCATGCATAAGGTTATGTATTTCTTTCTCTATCTTCTTGAATCCTTTTCAAAAGTACATTCAAGCTGAAGTAAAGCTGAATAGGTGATGAATTCTAGGATGCTTAATCCATCAGTACATTCATATCATTCCATCTCCCATTCCAATGTAGTTGCAATAAACTTCTGGGTCCATAGTCTTCCAAGGAAGAAGCACTTTTTCCCAACTTTCATAAGGCACTTGTGATTGACCTCACAGTAGGAAAATAGTAGATGGATGTCCCATTCCAGTAGCAGATCCATTAACGATCAAACCCAAAATTGATTTTACAATTATTGCACCAATATCAATAGGTTTTCCAGTTTGAATACGGTAATTCAGAATAACACTCTCTTTAGTCACTTTACTGATTTTCATAGTGGGGAGTAATTATGATGCAATAAAGAAATGCCACACCTTAGATGCAGGATTCAACAATGATGAAGAAAAACTTACATTTCCATCATCTTTGACCTCCTAATTTGCATCTTTATCCGTAAGGTATCGATAGAGTTCGTTCATATTATCTTATGTAGGGGTATAATTTACATAGTCGTAAATAGGAACACTTTCAATCATAAACATATCATTTATTTTTGAAAGAGTTAATTGAACTAACCTACCTCGTACATAAACAATTCCTTAGTTGATTCCATAAAGATTTGCATAAAACTCTTTCA
>NW_018229861.1:0-2017 GCF_001263595.1 Phalaenopsis equestris | reverse complement strand
CGATGGCAATAAAGCGAAAAACTGGATCGAGAAAATTTCGTAAAACTGAAAACAACAGAAACACACAGATTTACGTGGTTTGGCAAATTGCCTACGTCCACGGAACTGCAGATGATTTTATTACTTCGAAGAATTACACCGTCGACAGCGTCAAGTTACAAGAAACTCTCTCTCTCTCTCTACCCGGGAGCCACACCTGGAGAAGAAAAAAACACTAGGAATTCCAAAGGGACAGCCAAGCCTGCTGTTCCTTTTTTTATTCTTTCCCTCAAGCAAGAAACGGTTTCAACTCCAGCGACCCCTTTTTAACTTGTCCAATTTAAGGCCCATTAATAACAATTAATAACATAATTAACACCTTTAATTACTATCAAAATTGCAGTGGACCAAATCTCCACTTTCCTCGACAACATCAACATCCTCATTTTCAGTGTATTTTGAATTCGGCCAATTGAGCCAATTCAAAATATGGGATCTCACACGGAACCTCACACTCTTTACAAAATCCCACAAAATTAATCATCATCATGATCTAACTCAAGTTGGAATCAAGGTTTTGAAAATCAGACCAAACATCGAATCAAAAGAATGAATTGTTCAAGATTCAATGATTCAATTGGGGTTGAACCAGATGTTTAGCCGAATGAGGTAATAAATATTTAGATTATTTTAATATAATTTAAAAAATAAAATAATAATATATTAATATCACTTTTATTAATTCATCAAATAATATTTTAATTTAAGATAACAATTTTTTAATATTTTGAAAAATATTTTAAATAAATAATTTAAGACATTATGTTTTCCTTAATTTTAATTTACAAATATTATTTCTAGTCATTCAATCAAAATGATAAAATTGGACAATATTTAAACCAACTGGCTATATAGATACTGGACCCGCTCAACCCCAACCGGATTCTAATCAGTTCAATCCTGATTCTATACATAAATGATTCTAAGATTGGATCGAACCAGCTAAATGACCAGTTCAAGATTGAACTGACTTGTCCGATCCAAATTTTAAAACCAAGGTCGCAATCACGCCATCTTGCTTTAATCCCATAACATTGTGTTGCAATCGAGCAACACATTGAACCACTATCCTTCTTATCCATGAGTTCATCATTACAATCATCGTCATCCTATGCCATACTAACATCTACATCAACGGCATCATAGCCAACATTGCAAACACCAAAGTGTTATAATTATAAATATTAAACTTAAGAAGTTATATACGTAAATACATAATAATGTTAGGGTGTGCATGACAATTTTTCAAATAATAAAGACCTAGGATTTTTTAAAGAATCAGAAATGATAGGCTATGGTAGGCTGCCAGGTGGTCTGCCAATAGGGCTGTCAAAACGACTCGTTGTTCGCAAACAACTCGTTGTTCGCTGTCAAAAATATTTCGTTAAGACGCTCGTGTTCGGCACGTTAAGAAGCTCGTGTTCGGCTCGTTCGTTAAGTTTACGAGCCGAACATGAACAACACGAACAAAAATTTGTCCATTCATGTTCGGCTCGAAATACTGCTAATCAATTTGATATATATACATATATGTATGTATATATCTTTGAAGAGTAATATTTTTAAAAAATTTAATTGACTACAAGGCTACAAAAATTTATTACCAATTAAAAATATTAATTAAGAAAATATAAAAAAATTTTATTAAATTAGATTCAAATGATGTTTTAATATAAACAATAATTTTTAAATCTTGCCCCAATCGTTAAGATCTTATGGCTACGTGATAAGATTTGTCAAAACAATTCTTTGTTTGTGAACGACTCGTGTTCGGCTCGTTAAGCTAGCGAGCTGAACACAAACACATTTTTTGAGCTCGAAATATAAACGAATCAGCTCAACTCATGTTAGGCACCCCCAAATAATGCTCGACAAAAAAAAAATGAAAAATTTACATGCATGCCATATTACTCTTATGTATTTGCATCTCATATCTAAATTTGATTTTTATATTTATTACATTTTACTCACACCCGAA
>NW_018229860.1:3911-5233 GCF_001263595.1 Phalaenopsis equestris | reverse complement strand
TATCGCTCAAGTAATATAGGGCTATAATGGAGTCCGTAATATCGATCCCACATGGAGTAATATTAGAACTACGAACTAAAATTTTAGAAAAGCAATACTTAATCGGAACAATGGAATTCTAGTTGCTTATCTGTCACTAATAGGCAATTGAAATAAATATGTAATTCTAATAACTCTTAAATAACTAATTATACTAATAAAGGTTTTAATGTGATATTCAATATATAAGAAAGCATCCTTCTCCTTATCAAGGAATTATAGTGAATGGATAAAGTGAATAAGTTCAAATTGTATTGTGCTAAATAGGAGTATACCTATTCCATACTCTTTGGTCGAGGCATAAAGAACATTGACTAATCCTACGCTTGTTTACTGAATCTGCGGCTAGGTTGGGAGGATATCAGCTCTCACTTTAGAGCACCGATATTCCACTCACCCGAGGGCTAACATCTACACTTCAACACCCAAACAATAGGACCGAATTGGAGATTTTAGTTTGTCACTATAAAATTTCCAATTCTACGCCCAATATTTTTATTTCCCTATTCATTTGCATCCAACTTCTAAGGGTTTTGACCTCCGTGAATCTTGGATGTAATCTTCACTTTAGCTGTAAAACTCAACATATTTTAACAAATCAATTTACCAGATTGAAATTAATTTAAGATCGAAGTAAAAAGATCATCACAACTTCAATAACATTTTCATGGCTCCACAAATTCAAATCACCATTTCACAAATCTCAAGACAAGGAGAAAGATAAAGAAAACTACTCAAATCTCCTGGGGAAGATACAACAAAACTCAAAATTCATATATAAAAGCAAAGTCATACAAACTACAACAAATAAATAACACTAATCTCTAATTTCTCCTCAAGCAAACTCCTTGAAGTTCCTCTGAATCTCTTCCTTTCTTTACAACACACAAAATTCCTCTTCAAAGCAACAAGGAGGAAGAAATCTATCACTTTCCCTCCACTCTTATAATCTCTTGAAGAATTCCTCAAAATTTAGACTCTCTACACTTTGCCAACACTTAACTCTTGAGCCTTCTCCTCCGTATTTTCGGCCAAAGTCTTCTCTTTAAAGATGTGGATGAGTTTTCCAAAGAGTTGCCTAAGCATCCCACTAAAATTTGTCCTAATCCATAGCATTGTTGGACATAACCAGCGAGCTCACCATCGGTGGACTTAAGGGAGCCTTTGGCGGGCCTTCTAAGTGAATTAAATCTACAGTCTCGGGAAAATTCCACTGTCAGCACCGTTGGGCTCGCTGTTGGCGCCCTAGTTCAAATCTTCACATTTTGGTCCTTTTAGCTCCA
>NW_018229860.1:0-2598 GCF_001263595.1 Phalaenopsis equestris | reverse complement strand
ATAACAATAAAAATGAAAGTACAAATGCACACAAACATCCATTTCTATTACAAAAGATTACAAAAATACAAGTACAAGTACATCAATTACATTCAGATATCAAAATCCCAAACTATCTTTTCATCTCCTTGATCAGCAGGTGGTTTAGGCTGATACTGAGTATATTGGGGGCACTCAGGAAAGGTAACATCAGGCTCACTTCTATAGTGTCAGGCCTGAGCTTTGTAGTAAGTTATCTCAAAATCTTTGAAGATTCTCACTATCATAATCATGTCGACGTTCTAAACCTCAAATCCTTTCATTTATTAACTCTATACTTTTTCGCTGCAAGATCAACTCATTCATCAAGTCAGTTAGGGTAGGAGAACTAGAAGGTGGAAAGTCATAACTTTTAGAGGGGTCATCTCTACTAGTTGAAGGTTCTTGACTCCTAGTCCCAGTTTTCCATTTTTCATGAGATTCATAAGTTTTCAAAGTAGCTTCACTAATGGGTTTCATATGGTAAACCCATTCCTCATCACCTCTAGCTTCCAGTCCAGAAAGTTGGCAAAGTGCATAAATGAGGCCAGGATGTCCTAGACCTCCACTTATTTCACTCCTTGCCGTAGTCAATGTATTCTTAAAAATTATTCTCACCACATTTATATTTTTATTATTTTGAATATAGAAATTTAGAATAGCTCTATCACTTGTTACCTCACTATGGTGATAAGTCGGTAACAGAGTAGAGGAAATAAAATAAGGCCATGATTTAGAGTTGGCATTTAACATGGACGCACAAAAATTTACCCATTCTCGTTGCTTAATCTTCTACGTCCCTTTCCCATCAGTGAGAAAGTTGATTTCATCATTCAGTGGGCCTTCCGTAGTACTGAAGGTTTCATAGTGGCAGTTGTAAGAGTCTGGGACTTCTTAAAAGGTGTTAATGCAGGCGGCATTAAATTCAGTAGAAACTCCCCGCACTTGAACGAATCCATCTTGAGAATAGAACACGTTGGCATAGAATTCTTTCACAATATTTACAACAGCCTTATTAGTGGTGTAACAGAAGTTTTCTCACCTCCGCATGGTAATAACTTGTTCAATTTCGCCTCCCGGACTCTTACAAACTCAAACTTGTATGCATTTCTTTCCTTCAAACACTGAAGTAAACCTTGATTGAGCCTTCACATTGACGAAGCAAGACTCATCCAACTCAAGTCATCTCTTTTTTCGTGTAGCCATTTCAATCAAATCACAATTATAGAAAAATTCTAAAATATACTTCAAATATGCAAATAATGGTTTCCAAGAGTAATTCTAAGAGTTCAACACTATGTTCCAAGAATTTCATCCAAATATTTTCCTCACACTCTCAATTTTTTTGGATCTCCTCAATGTGGAAGAAATTTGTGGTGAAAATCAAATATTTTTAGTTTGGAGTGAACCTCTTACCTAGAGATGATCAAATCTGGTGTATAAATGCCTTGAAATCGCCTCCCAATCCAAGATCTCTCAAGCCCTAGGTCAAAAAACGCATTTTTCAGAGGAAGGGATGATGAATAGTGGCGCTTGACTGGTCAAAATCGCGATTAAAGGTGTTTTTTTGTGATCTCGCCTTCGGTGGGGTATTCAGCGCCATCGGCGCGCTCTATTGAAATTATATCTTAAGTCTCAAGAAAAGTCCACCGTCAATGGCATCAAGGGCGTCATTGGCGGGCTCTATTGATTTGGTTCAATTCCCAAATTTTTGATATTTTGATCAATTTCAAGCCTTAACGACATCCGTTCAATCATCATAGACATAATTTTAAGTGATTAAATTATGTACTTATCACAAAAAAACTTCTACAACACAAAACATGATAATTATCTATAAATTCCAAGAGTTACAATACACGTTACATAATATACCTAAGTTTGGTATTTTCTCAACCTTAATATATTAATTCAGCGTTGCAATCCAAGCCACAACACTCAAAATGCTGACAATAAACATCCTATGCTTAGTCTCAACTATACAGAGATCTAAAAGCATAATTCTAAAGCAAATCAAATGCAAAGTTCAAATCAAATTACACACATAGACAGACAGGCAACAATATAAATCTACTATTCTTCAGATTCAGTACTAAATTCTCCTCTGAGATCACCCATTGATTGCACTTGTACGAAGAGGTTATAGAAGGGTCGGTATGGGAATTCTTCAGTAGAACCCTCTTCTATCAATTTCATCCTCTTCATGAACCATATCAAACTATCTTTTATATGTCCAGAGTGAGAAAAATGTTCTTTCATCCTCTAGTCTAGATGATCAAAGAAATCAGAGATATTATTTATTGCATTCATGACATTTTGTACCTCCTTCTCCAATTTCTTGATTCTGCGTACGATCACCAGAGTCTTGTCCAGAGCTAAAGGTTGGATGGGCAATGAATTCTGAGATGATTGATCCACCATAATAGTCATATCATTTTCATCCTCATAGGCTAGCAATTTGTCAGTTGGGTCCAAAGGCATCCAAGGTAGAAGTATCTTTTCCTAATTTTCATAGGATACTTGGAATTTACTGCAAAGTAAGAAAATCGTGGAAGGGTGTCCAAGCCCATAAGTTGATCC
>NW_018229859.1:0-213 GCF_001263595.1 Phalaenopsis equestris | reverse complement strand
TTTAAACAAAAAGTCTTGGAATCCAAAAGAGTTAGTTGTACTACTCCAAGGAAGAAATGGACTAAGTAAACTAACGGAAAAGAAGGGTAATCTGGTCTGAGAGGGAAACAGACACATTACCGATGCATGAAAATAATTACCTCTGATTAATATGGAGAGAGGAACCTTTCCCCAGGGAAGTCGCCAGAATTTGTCGGTCGCCATGTGGCTGAG
>NW_018229858.1:0-344 GCF_001263595.1 Phalaenopsis equestris | reverse complement strand
CTACTTTTTGATTGTGGGTCGTAGCTCTTCTATAGGGTGTAGTCACCTGACTTCCTAGTAAGCACAAAATATTATTTTCTTGGGGGCGTTAGCCAGTCTCGAGAAGTATTCACTTGAACGTATTGATTTTTACTGGTTAAGACCTTTACTTGAACTTATTAATTTTTATTGGTTAAGACCTTTAACAACAAACCACTCCGTAAACTCGTTCCCTTGCATGGTTGAGCTATACATAACAGTTGCTTTTGTTCAAGGTTTTGGAAGGTTGAGTTGGTCAAAGTGAAGAAGAATTTTATTTCAAGGTTAAGCATGATATGGTGCAACTTATATTTGGTAAAAAATGT
>NW_018229857.1:627-841 GCF_001263595.1 Phalaenopsis equestris | reverse complement strand
TCCAGTGAAGCCAATTTTTTATTAGCATCTCCTCACTTAAATTCAAATAAAAGAAGCTTAAGTTCAAGAATGTATTTAAGCTTCTTTCTTTTTTTTCTTTTTTATTTGGATTATTTTCAATCTTATATATATTTTTTCTTTTCAGGGATTGTTGTCAATCCTTCCTTTTTCCTTTTTTTAAGTGAGGATTACTATATCTGGATAGTCTTTAATG
>NW_018229857.1:0-549 GCF_001263595.1 Phalaenopsis equestris | reverse complement strand
GCCTCAATCTTTTCTTCTCAAATGAATTTCCAAGATTCTTAATACTTCAAAATATAGTTTCCTTTACTTTAAATAGTTAACTATAGTCTTATTCTCTTATACTAAATATCTTAATCTACAAAATCAATTTTCATTACAAAAATATTCCTTTAAATCTACCATAATATTTAAATATCTATAAAATATAGTAATCTGAATTAAATTTACTACATAAAATCATATTAATAATTTTTGAAAATATTTAAATTGAGAATATCTAATAGTTAATCTTTTTCTTCCCTCCCCCAAACTTAAATTTTTCAATATGAAATGATATAGGTGGAAAGAAAAATTCTAAATATAAATCATACCTCAGTATTTTAGGCATTTTCTTTATTATGAAATTTTTGCAGTCCTTCTCAAAATTTCTACTTCACCTGGTCTATAACATTAGGAGCTTTCTATACATATAAATCATTAGAGAATTTGTTGGGTATTGAAATATTGAAATCAGTACAAAACTACTAGCTAAAACTTTTAAATATTTTACAATTTAATTCCATAAAATGT
>NW_018229856.1:0-352 GCF_001263595.1 Phalaenopsis equestris | reverse complement strand
AAAGAAAGGTATTTTTGATGTTTTGTTGCAGGAAATATGAATTAAGGTCAACGGAACAAAAAGATGCAAAAAGGAGCGAATTTGGAGCAGAAAGGACCAAAATGTGGAGAATTTCACTAGGCCGCCAACGGCGCCATCGACGCCGCCGATGGCGTGCCGCCGACGGCGAGCTTTTCCCGAGGCTACAGGACAAAATCTCCAGAAGGCCACCGACGTCGGGATTGATGGTTATGTGTACTTGTATAATGGATAATCGATGGATAAGGCTGAATTTTGGAGGGGTGCATAAGCAACTCTTGGGAAAACTTATCCACATTTTTAAAGAGAAGATTTTGGTCGAAAATAGAGGAGT
>NW_018229855.1:0-659 GCF_001263595.1 Phalaenopsis equestris | reverse complement strand
AATATAAGACTTTTTGATTAAGACTTGAATATCAATCCCACAGGGAAAATGCACAATATGCACAAACTTTCCATTTTTAAAAATACAATTACTTAAACTATAGATATTTTCTCAATAAGTAAAATTTAATTCTTTTTTGTATTTTTGATATTTTGACAAAACAATAAAACTTCTAAAGATAACCTGAGATTATGTAAAAGAAAAGCACTTGATATGAAATTATCTTTCTCCTTATCATGAATCAGCAATAAGTATAAGAATTCTGTTGTGAAAGTATGCAAATGATGTTGTCCAAAATAGGAGCAATAATATTTTTTACCCTTACTAGAGATACTAAAAAGAAAATTGGATAATTTAAAGTTTGATTAGTTTTGAAGACCTGCTAGGTGACCGCGACTTTATATACGCTTAAAAATATAAGTATTTAATACTGCTGCTAAAAGATTTAATTCCTCAGCAACTGTACCAAAACTTAATAACAGTTACCTGTCACTTTAAAGTCCTCTAACTCTACACCCTTCAAAGATTATTTTCCTATTTATTTGCACTCAATCATATGAATTACATTCTCATTTATACAACCTCTTGTGAGTCATTCCAATTGTTGACTGAGACAAAACCAGTCTGGTTCTTACATATTCTCACAATAAATTTTAACA
>NW_018229854.1:0-814 GCF_001263595.1 Phalaenopsis equestris | reverse complement strand
ATGTAATGAATCAAAAATGTAGGATTGATTCGAAATATTGCGATAGGAGAGACTCCTAAAGTAACGCAGAATCGTTCCGATGTGAATCCTCAAGCTCTAGAATTTAATTTGAAAGATTGTAATAGGATGAGAACCTAAAGAAACGCTGAATCGGATGTAGAATCCTGAACCTCTAGAATTTGATTTGAAATATTGCAATAGGAAGAGAACCTAAAGCAACACGGTATCAGATGTGAAATCCTCAACCTCTGGAATTTGATTTAAAAGATTGCAATAGAATGAGCTCCTAAAGCAACGCAGAATCAGATGTGGAATCCTCAACCTCTAGAATTTGATTTGAAAAATTGCAATAGGAGGGCTTATAAAGCAACGCGGTATCGGATGTGAAATCCTCAATTTTTAGAATTTGATTTGAAGCTTACGATAGGAGGAGCTCCTAAAGCAACGCGGTATCGAATATGAAATCCTCAACCTCTAGAATTTGATTTGAAATATTGCGATAGGATGAGCTCCTAAAGCAACGCGAAATCAGATGTGGAATCCTCAACCTCTAGATTTGATTTGAAAGATTGTAATAGAATGAGCTCCTAAAGCAACGCGGAATCGGATGCGGAATCCTCAACCTCTAGATTTGATTTGAAAGATTGCAATAGAATGAGCTCCTAAAGCAACGCGGAATCAGATGCAGAATCCTCAACCTCTAGATTTGATTTGAAAGACTATCATAGGATAAGCTCCTAAAGCAATGCGGAATTGGATGTGAATCCTCAACATCTAAAATTTGAAGGATTGCAATAGGATGAGAACCTAAAGC
>NW_018229853.1:0-2077 GCF_001263595.1 Phalaenopsis equestris | reverse complement strand
CTGTCCTCCAACACCCCATCCCAACAGGCTTTAAGTTTCAGAGCATTGATACATATGAAGGGACAACCAACCCTTACGAGCATATTAATCATTATCGAACTATCATGCACATTCATCGTGCCTCTGATGCATTTTTGTGTCAATTGTTTCCGGCTGGTCTTAAAGGACAAGCTCGAACTTGGTTCTAGTCTCTGTCGAGGGGCACTATTAACACCTTTAACAAGCTTGCCAAACTGTTCATGGAGTAGTTCATCGCGAATTGAAGGATCATCAAGGATTCATCCCATCTCTCGGGAATTCATCAAAGTCAAGGAGAGTCACTCAAAGACTACTTCCGCAGGTTTTCTACTGAAGCCCATCAAAATTCAGGAGTAGATCCAGAGTTACTTAGGGGGGTTTTCCTTGGGAGGTTTGCGTAGGACCCTTCTACTCATCACTGATGTGAGAGACAGTTCGTTCTCATGTCAGTCTTGTCCACCGTGTTGAGGCTCAAATCACTACACTACAGACGAGGCCATTAGTGCACATAAGGAAAAATTTGATAAATTTGGGGGAAAATGTAAAGATAGCACTAGAGCTAATAATCAATATTCGCAACGGAAAAAGTCTGAACAACAGAGAAATTGCGACATCCTTCCTCAACTTGTAGGCCAACGAATTGAATATCGACCCAAGAAAGAGTATACACCACTCAACACATCAATTGCTAACATCTTAATGGCTATCAAACATGAGCAAGTCGTTAAGTGACCTCACACTCTAAAACCTAACTCAGGGAATCAAGAACAATACTAGCATTTTCATCGAAGTCGTGACCACTCCACTGAAACGTGTAAGCAGCTCAAGGAAGAGATTGAAAGGTTAATTAAATAGGGATATCTTGGTCGATTTGTACAAAATAAACCAGCTGGTATCGATAATGCTCCTACTGGGGGGTAACACACACCAAGGCAACAACATGGGAGTCACCCAGTCGTAGGCAAAATTCAAAGAATTGCTGAAGGCCCATTGCTGAATGATCAGGTCCTTATCACTATACCTGGTGAACCAATACAGAAGAAATTGCGCCTCAAGCCTATCACTTTTGATGATTCTGACTTGGAAGGAGTTTGAGCCCCCCACCAAGATCCTCTCGTTATTAGCGCAGGAATTGGAGAGCCTTGCTATAACATAAAGAGGATCCTAATCGACAATGGGAGCTCTGTCGATGTCTTGTTCTATTCAACTTTCCTTAGTTTGGGATTGACAAGAAAAAGACTTTAACCAGCATCCAGACCATTATATGGTTTTGATAATTGATCAGTGAGGGTCGAGGGAACAATAAATCTCTCTCTTGTCTTGGGAGATTTTCCTCGACATATAACCCACTCAGCCGAGTTCATCATTGTAAAATCAAAATCGGGATATAATGCTAGACCACTAAAATCAATCTTTGGCATCGTTACTTCTGTAACACACTTGAAGATCAAGTTTCCAACAACAGCAGGGATCGGCGTCATGCGAGGTGATCAACATACAACACAATCATGTTACCTCAAACAAGCTCAGCCACGCCTGTCAATAACACTTAGCATTGAAAACTTCGATCTTTGAGATGAAGATGTATCTCAACAAGCTTCTCCCGTAGAATACTTGGTTCAAATCCCACTCTCTGACAAACATCCCACGAGAACATTGCAACTTGGTTCCCTACTCTCTGATGAGAAAAGGTCGGAATATATTGATCTTCTCCGAAGGAACCATGACATTTTTGCATGGACTCCGGCTGACATGTCTGGACTTGACACAGAAATAATCATGCACTCTTTAAAAGTAGGCCCGACCTTTAAACCGGTCATCCATAAGAAGCATAATTTTACCCCAGTTCGCTTACAAGCTCGCTTACAAGCTATTGAGATTGAGCAAGAAGTCAACAAGCTTCTCGAAGCAAAGTTCATACGGGAAGTACACCATCCTGCATGGCTGACCAATGTCATCATGGTGAAAAATTCTAGTGGTTCATGGAGAATGTGTTTCGACTATACAAACCGCAACAAACCTTTCCCGAAGGATAGTTTTCCCCTCTCGCGCATAGATC
>NW_018229852.1:0-723 GCF_001263595.1 Phalaenopsis equestris | reverse complement strand
TCATCCTTAATTAAACTTTTTAAGGACTCACCAAGCTATGATATAGGGTTGGGAAAACTATCAAAACTTTATTTTTCCTACTCTTCATAAATGCCCTCACATGCTTTTTTAAGTTTCAGGTGGTTGAACGAGAAGACTCGTCAGGTACGCTTTTACAGTTTATAGTACCGTCTTTCTTCTGCCTTTTCCTTACTTGCTTCATGCTTGCATCTACCTACATAAACTTGCATGTTAACCATAATCAAAACCAAAACTAAAATCAACCAAGATAAAATTCATCGACACAACATTCAAAATAAAAAACAACTCAAAATTTAATCACAAACATCACACAAAACCACAACATCAACTAAATTAAGATGTCTCTATCGGATGATCGGGAATCCCTCGGAGGAGGTAACCTACGGTTGCTAACGAGGCTTCCCACGACTTAAATGAATTTATGGAACTCATTAAGTTGGGTTTGATAAGTTCATTTGGACTAAGTGAATCCAATAGAAAATAATGATGTCAGAATGAGGGAACGGTAGGATCCTAACCGGTGTCACTCTAATCAACTCTAATATGCCCTCATAACAGCTTAAAGAACTTCAACCATAGGGCTGCCTGATTTGGTATTATAACTTGACAAACTAGATAACTCAAACTCGTCACGGCAGGAGCTTGCGGCTAGCATGGTCGGCAGCAGAACCATCTTCAACAGCAAAACCTGTCTTCCCCAGC
>NW_018229851.1:0-7967 GCF_001263595.1 Phalaenopsis equestris | reverse complement strand
CTGAGAAAGAGAGCAACCCACCAAGACCGATCAAATTGAGAAATGGAGTAGCCAAAGCGATATTTTAGTGGCCATACACAGAGACTACATGCCTGAATTAACAACCAACCTCCAAATGTCGCATAAAAAGCAAATTCACCATCAATTGACCACAACCAGCAGATCATCACCAAATTCAACAAAGAGGGCAAACCACAAAGATAAATCAAACTGAAAAGCGAAGCAACATAACGACATTCCAAGTCTACCCGAATTGAACAAAAAACAAAATAGAGTGAAGAGCCTCTGTTAAGCAAGTCACATAGGGCAAATGACAAATAAAATTTCCTTCAAGCGGCCACAAATCGCAAAAAGCAATCCACATACCCCATTGATCAGAATCTGAAATAAGCACAAAATTAGAAATAACATAGAGCAAAGGCCACATGGGTAATGGAAAAATGCCAATAATCACAATGAACCTCAAATCAGACCCTTCCATCATAGAGCACAACCATAAAATGCAAAAACCAAGCCACATAAGGCAAACCTCAAACTACAATGCCTTGAATAACAACAAATGTATAAGGTAGAGAATAGCATAGGAGAAGATGGGAAAATGCTATTGGAGTCAGATACTAGAGAGAAGAGATGAAGGAGATGAGTTTATGCACCAAAACCAACAACTAGAGAGAAGCAAGATAGGAGAAGGGGGGTCAGGGCATAGACACAAGAGAAGCATCAGAGAAAAGGGGCACACAAGAGAAACACGAGAAAAAAGCAGCGCAAATGTATTCTGTTGCAAAGAAAATACAGTCTGTGGGTTCGAACCCACATCACTCGTTTAGATAGGACTTTCCCAAAAGGCTGTCGCACTACACTATCCAAATGCATAATTTTGTGTTCTCCCACCACACAACAACAAAAAAAATGCCCCAATCACACCCTTAAACTCTTACCATTATTTTAATAAAATACATTTCATTTGTCTAAAACAAATCTTACAAGTGCTCATACAAACTTGTTGGTTGACAATGATCCCTGCATTTATTCATGAACAATTAGATTTATTAAGAAAAAAAATATTTTATCTATGAAATTTTTTTTTATTAGACCATCGGAAGAACTGCTGCTAAAAAACTTAAATCCCCCACACCCCTAATTGCCACCATTTAAAAAACATTGCCATAACCACCATAAAAATAAAAATGAAGATCTACATATATACCATTTAATACCTATATCTTTACATTTATATATATATCACCATATTTATGTAAAAAACTATGTAATTCACTTTTTAAAACTTAAAATAATGATACATGAAAGATTTGATTGACACAATTATAAAAACAAAATTTAGATGGTACTTATATAAATACATTAGAATTTTATGGTTTTTTGTAAATTCCCCTAATTAGAACAAACATAAAAAGTAAGAAATGTGTGGTCCTCAGCAAAGAGCAAATGCTATCCTTAAATCAGCTATCTTGAACTCTCCCTTCTCCCTCCCCTACAGGCAAAATTCTCCTCTCCCCGATCCCACAGTCACCAGAGTCCGCCATCAAACACATACGATTCAACTCTCTCTCCTCTGTGTTCAGCCTGCAACAATGGCTACCCATTCAGCTCTCACCTCTTCAAGGTTTCCCTCAACCCCCAGCCTTCGCTCCAAGGTACCCTCTCCCTTCTTCTTCATCCTCCGTCTTCTCCTCTAACCACTTCTTCTTCTCTTCAGCAGAGGCTCGATGTTGCAGAGTTCAGTGGGCTTCGATCCAGCTCATACATGGCGTTCCCCAGCCCAGCAAGGGATCAGCTCTCCTTCTCAGAGCTTGTTGCAGCACAGCTGGCCACCAAGGTGAGCAGAGATCGATCACCAGTCCAATCACTCTTGTTAGTAATAAACTTTACAATCCATCTAATTTTAACTCACTGCTTCTATTCAAGGATGATTCAAAATAACTTCTCCTCTGCTCGAATTCATACCAATTCATCTAAAAATATGTTTTTTATTTAGAATTTCAATTAAAGATCGGAGTTTTAGCTCAACCCTAACTCCAAAAACTGTTTTTGGGAAGAGATAGATTCACATATCATCGAATACTCATAACCTTCGAATCAGAGGAAGAACCAGCCTTTTTTTCTGCCCCTTATCTCTAATTTTCAAATTTTAGTAAAAATATTATTAATTTTAACTTAAAAATTTTAAAAAAATAGATTTTGCAGTGAAAGCTCTCTGCTTGAACTGAGATGGCAACTTCTCTGCTTCAGGTTAATGGAAGGGGAGCAGTGAGAGGAGAGACAGTGGCGAAGCTTAAGGTGGCCATTAATGGCTTCGGAAGGATTGGAAGAAACTTCCTCAGATGCTGGCATGGAAGAAAGAACTCTCCGCTTGATGTCGTCGTTGTAAACGATAGCGGCGGAGTTAAAAATGTATGTAAATTATGTCTTTTATTTGGAGGAAAGTGTCAAAATGGCTCTTGATTCTTTAAAGGTGGGTGTGAATTTAGCTCAATTGATTCTAATTTTGGCTCTGATTTTAGGATCTATTTTTTTTCGAGTCGATTTTGAGGTTTAAATATTTTCTTATATATAGAAATTATATATATAATGTGAAATAAAATCAAATATAATGTATCATGTGCAGGTTTCAAGTTGGAAAAGATCCAATCAATTTGAGCCACCTCGTTTCAATTTCAAGCTAGAATGCATCCAAATAATGCAATTTGAGTCGGCTTGTTTTGATTTTGAGGAGGATTGAGCCGATTTCGAGTTGAAACAGATTCAAATAACTCAATCTGAGTGAGCTCGTTTCGATTTCGAGCTTGATCAAAGCTTGGCTAAATTTCGAGACCAATTGGCTCAGGATAGAAATATAAATTACAATGAGTTGCAAGCCGATTTTGAGCCACACTCAATCAATTTAAGCCAATTTCATATCATTAACATCACTATTCTTATCTCAAATTTTATAAACATTTTAATTTAGTCTTCCATTTCTCGATATGGGTTTATATAGTTTCCATGAAAAATTAATGGGATATTTACATTCATAGTCCTTAATTCATATGGATTCACCTCGATTCTTATGAATTTGTATCTCACACAAAAAACTTCTTATATTTACACGCACAACACTCAATTCTTCAGTATCACATCGAAAACAACACTAATTACCACATTTTAATAGCAAAATTCATCTTTTCATGCATAGATAAACTGTTTTGCATGTAAATATGGAAGTTTAGGCGTGAGATTATGTAAATTTTGCCTTAGAGTTAAGAAATGTTCAGTAATATAAATTATATATATATTTTTTCTTAATAGTTACTGTCTGTTGGGATACTTGCAGGCGTCTCATCTGCTGAAATATGATTCAATGTTGGGGACATTTAAGGCAGATGTGAAGATTGTTGATGGTGAAACCATTAGTGTTGATGGAAAGCCTATAAAGGTGGTTGCCAATAGGGATCCTTCGAAGCTCCCTTGGGCTGATCTTGGCATAGATATTGTTATTGAGGTAAATATCATAAATGTCACTTAAGTCTTATATATTTACATATTTAACGTCAAATTTGCATATTTATATATATACCACTCAAATTTTTGACTTCATATAACAAAAAAATAAAATATTGTGACTAAGAGTTTACTTGGGACAGCTGCAATTGTTTGAAGAAGCAGCTGCGAAGCTGTTGATATTCAAAAAATTGTGGTGACTATTACAATTATTTTTTCAAAAAGTCTGATCATAACTTGTAGAAGCCACCACACTTAACTAGATAAGGCTGCAAAACACAATTTTCATAAGCTGCAATGTTTTTTTTTTTTTTTTTAAATGATAAAACACCATTTTGTTTGGTGCGAGACCATGCCATAAACACGCGGTTTCCACGAACTCAACGTAATTTTTTTAATATAAAATACACATTTTCATGCGTAGATTTTAATACCGTGCCTTGAAAATGTTAATTTAGAACTTTAAATGTTAAATATGTAAATGCATAAGAATTGTTTGGTATGTTTGTAAATTTTCCTTTTTTAAAGGGCATTTACATGCATATCGCATCATAGCATTAAAATATCTGTCATCATATAAAAAATGCACATTTTCATGCCTAAATATTTAATAACTAAGTAATATAAACATAAACATCAAAATTTAGATGTTACCTGTTAATATATAAGCATTCCATGACATTTATGTAAATTCCTTTTTTTTTAATTGATAGCTATGTCATCAATAAATATTGATTAATATTTACAGATTTACCTACTTACATATTATATAATTCTTATGTATTTATACATCTAACATCTAAATTTTAATGATTATCTACATTATCATAACGTCAAAACATATGCATGAAAGACATTTTACTTGAAAAAAAGTCTTAATTTTTACGTGATGCTGAATATTTTGTTGGTATATAAGTAAATATTACAATTAACGTGGTAGACATGTAAATATATTAAAATTGCATGGCACATATGTTTCAACTATTTTGTCTAGAATGTTATAATTGTTTATCGTCAATGTGATAAAAATACATTTTTTCATGCATATATGACATGTATGTAAAAATTTAAACTTATATGTTAGATATGTAAATACATAAGAATTAAGTGGTATATTTGTAAATCTTCCTAAAACAATTTGGGTTGAATATGTGAAGGGAACTGGTGTATTTGTCGACGGCCCGGGCGCTGGAAAGCACATACAAGCCGGAGCTAAAAAAGTTATAATTACAGCGCCGGCCAAAGGAGCTGATATCCCAACCTATGTGTTCGGAGTTAATGAAGGAGATTACTACCACGAGGCCTCCGATATAATAAGGTTTGTTCAGTTCATTCAAATTAAAATTTGGGAAATTTACATTTATACCTTCTAATTTTTATCTTTTTACAAATCAAATAAATAAATTTTGATATAAATAAAATTTGACATTTACCTTTATAACATTGTGACGTAAACTTATACATAAGAAAGTGCATTGCATTTTGAAGGAGCGAGTGATTGTGATATTTTTGTTGTAATATTGAAGATTTGATTGGTATGCATGCAAATATGAATATTTAGGTGTTAGATAATTGAGTAGATAAGAATTATGCGGTATGTATGTAAACGTCGTATTAAGAAATTGGGATATTTACGTACTTAATAACCAATTGTTATGTATTAACATATGATCACATACTATAATATTTTATGTTTTCAGCATATATTGAGGGGTTTGTAGGTGAACATTAAAGTTTAGTTAGTTGATATGTTAATACATAGAAATTAGGGGTTCCCGTGGAAAAGGGGCTGTCAAAACGGCTCGTTGTTCGCGAATAGCTCGTGTTCGGCTCGTTCGCTAAGCTAACAAGCCAAACACGAACAACACGAACAAATATTTGTTCGTTCGTGTTCGACTCATTTTGGCTTGAAATACTACTAATCAATTATATATTTTTAAAAATTTTAATTGACTACAAGACTACAAAATTTTAGATACAATGCTAGATAACGACAAACAGATCGCTATATTTTATAAATTGGGATGGAGATGTTAGATTCAAATGATACTTTAAATATTGTCCTAATTCTTAACATCTTATGGCTACGTGATTAGGGTTGTCAAAACGACTCTTTGTTCGTGAACGGCTCGTGTTTAGCTTGCTAAGCAAACAAGCCGAACACGAACACTCTTTTTGAGCTTGAAATATAAACGAGTCGAACACGAGCGACATGTTCAGCTCGTTTACAACCCTAGGGTTAGACATGCAAATCTCTGTAAAAAAATTGGTATTAGATATTTCATAATGTATTTTTTGAGTATTTTGTTGTGGTTTTTTCTGTCATAATCTTTTTCTTGAGGGGTGTATATGCATGCTACTACCTAATTCCTTTGTATTTCGTTAAAATGTCAAAATAGTCTCCAACTATTTACATAGTGTCGTTTTAATCTCAGAGTTTATAGAGGTGTCTAATTAGTTTTCGACTATTTCAAAATTGAGTTCTAATAGTATTTAAAAAAGCTTATTTCAATCCCAATTTAAAGAGTCTGATATGTATGTAAAAATTAAAGTTTGTGTAAGATATGTAAATAAATACCACTCTTATGTATTTACATACCTAACATCCAAATTTTACCTCTAACTTCTATAACATTCATACATTTATATTATACACTTTCATGCATAGGAAAGTTGGTATTTATGTAAAAAATTAAAAATCAGGTGTTAGAATTGAGTGTTATTTATGTAAATGTTTATGTACATTATGCTTCCAATATTTGGAAAAATTATTGCATACATTTATTGCATACATACAGCACATGCAGAGATGCATGCGGTGTCCGATCCTGACTGTATCACGGTGATCTACAGTCATGATGCAATCAAAATTTTTTTGAAAAAAAAAAAATAAAGTGAGGCCCACCGAAATACATTCTGACCGTAGATCAGTAGATCACCGTGATCTACGGTCAGGATCGAACACCGCATGCATCTCTGCATGCGGTGTATGTATACAATAATTTTTCCAATATTTGCGTTATTTTGTAATTTGTTTATTTGTTTATGCACTACATTAATGAATCAGCAATGCATCTTGCACAACAAACTGCCTGGCGCCTTTTGTGAAGATCATAGATGAGGAGTTCGGTGAGTTATATATACAATTATACAAATATTGTAATTTAATTTTTTTGAAGGGCATAATTGAAATTTTGTTTTGTTAAAACTTTGGTGAATGGATTGGTGTAGGCATTGTGAAGGGAACCATGACCACAACTCACTCTTATACAGGCGATCAGGTGATAGCCTATCTCTAATAATCATAAAATACTCCTCATTTATAATTGAGGATTTTTTTTTCAGGACTCCACACGTAATTCTAGGTGCAAATTCTAATAATACACTGTTACATGTGTTATACTGCCAAGATTATTGAAGTGAATCTGTGAAAGTTATTTTGGGGTTATTAAAAAAAAACTCATATATTTCATTATAATAACAAAAAAATAAACTCTGCGGTTTCATTTTAATAACCCGGAAATAACACTGCGGATGTTATTTTGAGTTATTTTTGGGTTATTTTGACGTTATTGAAATGAAAAAATTTTACTTCGATAAAATATCAATAATCCTGAAATAACACCGCGGAATTTATTTCGAGGTTATTGAAGAAAAAGATATATATTCCATTTCAATAATCCTCGAAAAGAATGTTAAGAATGTTAATCCCTAGAAATTTTTTCTATAATTGGAGCAATTACATATATAGGACTTGTAATATTATTTTTTACAAAACAATCCTTGACATGAAACCCTAATTCCAGCGGCTACTGGACGCCTCACACCGCGACCTCCGCCGCGCGAGGGCCGCCGCTCTGAACATCGTCCCGACGAGCACCGGAGCGGCGAAGGCCGTCTCCCTCGTCCTTCCTCGGCTCAAAGGAAAGCTCAACGGAATCGCTCTTCGAGTCCCGACCCCCAATGTCTCTGTGGTCGATCTCGTCGTCAATGTCGCGAAGAAAGGAATCACCGCCGACGAAGTTAACGATGCCTTCCGCCGCTCCGCCGACGGTCCCCTCAACGGCGTCCTCGCCGTCTGCGATGCCCCCCTCGTGTCCGTCGATTTCCGCTGCACCGACGTCTCATCCACCATTGATTCCACTCTCACCATGGTTATGGGCGACGATATGCTCAAGGTGGTCGCTTGGTATGACAATGAGTGGGGTTACAGGTACCTTGTTTCTCCACCTCTAAAATTTGAATTTTTTTCTATTTAGGGCCCGGATGGGGCAGCTTTGTGTTTTTAAAAATGCCTCATTTGTATTTTTTACACTAAATGTAGGCTGTGGGCCGCGATCAACCCGCGGCCGCATTTCAGGATAAATTACTTATCATGAAACGCACAAGCTGCCTCAAAAAGACCCTTAGTTAATTCTTTTTCGACAGAAAGATTTATTAGGTGTGAAGTTCGTACAATTATGTTGTAC
>NW_018229850.1:0-248 GCF_001263595.1 Phalaenopsis equestris | reverse complement strand
TTTGTTGCAGGAATGATGAATTAAGGTCAATAAAGTAAAAAGATGCAAAATGGAGCGAATTTAGGGAGCGAATTTGGATAAAAAAGGACCAAAATGTGGAGAATTACACTAGTGCACCGACAACGCCATTGACGCCGCCGACGGTGAGCTTTTCTCGAGGCTACAGGACAAAATTCCTAGAAGGTTGTCGACGGCGCCATTGAGGCCGTCGACAGCGGGATTGACGGTTATGTGTACTTGTACAATGG
>NW_018229849.1:0-880 GCF_001263595.1 Phalaenopsis equestris | reverse complement strand
GTCATCTTGATTAGGTTGCCATAAATCAAGTAATACCCAACTCTGTTTTGTTAAGGTTGCTAAAGACAAAAGACAAACATCATCCAATGCTATTAAGGTATGTTATCTCTTTTTTATAAGGATAGACATTCAAAAATTCAAATCAAAGGGAGGGCAACCTCAACTAAATCATTAACAACAACACAAAACTATAAGACTGTTCATGACCTTGATAGAACTCTTTTTGTACCTTCAAGCATCTGCCACCCTTAGGATAGGACTTTGAAAATCCTTCCCTGATGAAAAAAAATCTTCAAACATTCTAAGGACGAGTCACAACATGTCACAACATTAATTGGGAGTTTTCTTGAGCAACCCCAGTTGCTTAAGATGTAATTAACTATGGGGGCTTACCCTTATAAGAATAAGCAAACCCTAGAACAAGTACGACAACCTGAATCTCTAGTCATTGGTTTGCTTTCATCAGGTTTACTTCGCAAGTATGCCCTGAAGTGTCTCGGGCTTACCTTACCCCGGACATGGACTTTGGAGCAATCTACGAGAAGTCTGATACACCTAAAATATATAGTATTTTTAGATACATTTTTATACCTATTTTTGAGATATTGCACTTTAATGGAAGGTATTTTTGTGTTTTTCTTGTAAATACAGGTAAAAAGGGTGAAAAATGCTTAAAGGAGTGAAGAATGATCAAATTTGGAGCAAAAAGGTGAAAAATGTGCAAATGAGTTTTGGCGCCTAAGCGACAGATCCAGTGCTTAAGCGCCTGTTAAATAGAGAAGGCCGCGCCTAAGCGCCAGGGGTCCCGCACTTAAGCCCCAGTGGCAGTTACTAGACGAGTAAAGTTGATTTTTGCAAATTTTGAAGAGGTTTTTGAGGC
>NW_018229848.1:0-345 GCF_001263595.1 Phalaenopsis equestris | reverse complement strand
ATCCTTTCGTGATAATTTTCGTCCATGGTAGTTATTACCACATATTAAGCCAATGGGTGCCTAAAAAATCTCTTCAAAATTTGCAAAAACCGACTTTACTCGCCTAGTAAGTAACTGCCACTAGCGCTTACGCGCGGGACCTCTGGTGCTTAGGTGCGACCTTCTGTGTTTAACCGGCGCTTAAGCGTCGAATCTGGCGCTTAGGCGCCAAAACTCATTTGCACATTTTTCACCCTTTTGCTCCAAATTTGATCCCTTTTCACTTCTTTAAACATTTTTTACCTTTTTATTTGTTTCTGTAAGAAAAAATAAAAAAATACATTCCATTAAAACGTAATATCACAA
>NW_018229847.1:4662-5025 GCF_001263595.1 Phalaenopsis equestris | reverse complement strand
GATC
This sequence comes from Phalaenopsis equestris, assembly GCF_001263595.1. NCBI lineage: Eukaryota > Viridiplantae > Streptophyta > Magnoliopsida > Asparagales > Orchidaceae > Phalaenopsis > Phalaenopsis equestris. The sequence goes on along the minus strand of NW_018229847.1, from coordinate 5,021 downwards.
CAGAGGCGAACCTCGGTGACTTCCAAAGCTAACCTAATGTTTGGCTTAAGTTTTGAGGAGAAATTATTAGGTGTTTCATCCTGCAAAGTTCATTAGTTAGGGCTTACATTTGTGTGAAACAATCAAACAAATAGCCTGAAAGACATGAGGATTTAGGTTGTGACAAACGACAATATTGGACTCCTAAGACGAGTTAGGGCTTATATTATATAGTAGGGCTACTATGCAAAGGCCTAAAGATGAGGTGAGGATTTACGTTGCATAAGCAAGCAACCTCGAAGTCCTATGGCTTCGTTGTTTAAGTCTAAGGAAGGAAGATTGGTTTAGCTGGGGAAGACAGGTTTTGCTGTTGAAGATGG
>NW_018229847.1:0-1737 GCF_001263595.1 Phalaenopsis equestris | reverse complement strand
CGTCCATTTGATACACACTTGATCAAACGGCTCCCCATCATCGACCCCGATAGAATTATCCCGTGACCGTCCACACTAAAACCCTAAGATATTAGCCTAGACTCAACAAAATCACTTTAGGTTTGATCCTATGGACTCGTTTAAGTGATATGAACACATCCATACAATTAATGTACCATGAAATCAAGCCTAAGTAAATGGAGAATCGAAATGAGTTCGGGAGGAGGAGAAGTTTTATACCTTTGCTCTGAGAAGTGAAGCTTTGATCAGAGGGGCTTGGCACGCTCGTTGGGGTCCAAGGAGGTTAGTGATTGCGTCCCTGGTCTTAATGTAAGGCCTAGGTATGAATTTGACCAATCTCGATTTCAGGTGTTGGTCTAGAGCTATAGTGGAGGCTATTTTAGTGGGTAATTTGATGGGACTTTAGCTTCTTTCATTGTTGTGAAGGTGTGGGTGAAGTTAATTTGAGTTTAGTGGACTGTGGAGGTGTATTAGGTTCTGTCCTGGTGTCCGACAAAGTTTCAAGCTCAAAATTGAGCTCCGGCAGTGGGAATTGGTAGGGAAAAATAGTTGGAATGCACTGAGGGGACCTTAGGGATGCTCTGTGAGAAGTTTGGAGAGGCCTCTTTAAGAAAATTTCAGCACATCTCCCATGGCTGTGGGAGGTGAGTTTTTATAAGAATGGTCATGGGGTGGCTCTGAGGGCACAAGTTTTGGTGTATTGTGATGCTTAGGTGGAGGGCAGAGGAGCTCTTCAATTTGATTTGGATGAGCTGGCCTCTAGGTTTGATTTGGGTGAGGTGCCATGGGGTTGCCTCTCGATTTTGAGCTTTTTCAGCACTAGCCTGGCCGGCCGGCCAGGGGGTGGTGGCTAGGAGCTCAGGGAACCCAGAGGAATCCATCACAACAATTTAATGCAAATGTGCTTTAATTTGGCAAATATATCTTAAGCATGTGCATTTTTGGAAATAATATCCCTTCAATTCGGGGACCTTTGGTCCATGGCTTAATTTAGGTGGTTTCATGGTGTTTGGACTGGTCACTAAGTTCAACTAATGGTTGTGATGGAGTTAATTTGGTGACTTTAGGGTGGTTAGGTCACATTTAGTGCTTGGGTCCAAGTGAGTGCAAATGACCAAAACTAGGGTTTGGGCTAGGTTAGCCATGTCAGTTGGCCCAAATAAATATTTTATTTTGTGTAAATGATCATAAGGAACAACTTGATGGACAATTGACTAGGCTACGAGTTCAATTTGGTGAGATTATGTCATATGGTCAAAATTGGGGATTTAACCTAACTCAAAATTGGGTTCAAATCATGGACCAATTGAGCCTAGATTTAGTTTAATTTGATCACATCAAAAGTGAATTTGAGTTTAGGATTGAAATTGAGGGCAATTGAGGTCAAATTGATGGACATTTGAATTGAATTTGGGGAATTTGGGTCTTTAAAGGTAAATGTGGGGGTTTTGGTTAAAGATGGTCAAATTGGTGAAATTGGGTCATGTGATAGTTGAGAGAAATGAAATTAAGAGTATTTGGGATTTATTACGATTTTTTTGGAATTTTTGGAATTTTTAGAATTTTGGGTTCAAGAGGGGTATTTTGGTAATTTGGGGGTGTTTTGAGGTTAAAAGGCCAAGATGGGTATTTTGGTAGAGTTAAGGTACCAATAATCACAAGCCATGGACCAATGGAAACACCATTTTTGGTCCTCTACATAGTGGTCTTAGCCAA
>NW_018229846.1:0-1315 GCF_001263595.1 Phalaenopsis equestris | reverse complement strand
AAACTTGATAATGGTGTAAATGAAAGCATTAATATTGATATGTGACAAAATTAAGGAAAGCAGAGTAACAAACGATTATGTTGGCAGAACAATTGGAGAGAGACATCTGCTTTAGATAAGGTAGTTGAAAAAGGCGAGTTATTGGGACATATATAATGAAGGATAGAAAATACACTCATCAAATGGTAGATTAAACTAAGAGCATTTACATGTTGTGAAAAAACGATGACAATAAAGCGAAAAACAGATCAAGAAAAATCACTCCAAACAGTGCGACACAAGATTTACGTGGTTCGGCAAATTGCCTAAGTCCACGAACCTGCAGAGGATTTTATTATTTCGAGGAATCACACCTTCGAGTGCCTCGACGTTTACAAGAAAAACTCTCTTCCTCAGAGTGAGAGGCAGTGATAAGAAGAGAATAGGAAGAGAGGGAGGTAGGATGGAAGGGACAAATAGAGAAGAAATGCATGAGGATGATAAAGCTAGGGAGAGATAGAGAGAAAAAAAGACATGAAGTTAAATAGAAAAGATATATGGAGTGAGAGAGAAAAACATGAAGGGAGGGAGGAAGGGAGGGAGTGGGTGAGAGAGGAAAGAGACGAGAGAAAGAAGAGTGAGATAGAGATGAAGAGAGTGTTGGATAAAGAGAACGAGATAGAGCAGATGAGAGAGACATAATGAGAGAGAGAAAGAAAAGAGGGAGCAAGAGAATAATGAGAGTGAGATAATAGAGAGAGTAAGCTTGAATGCGAAAGAGACGAAGAGAGAGAAATAAAAGAGAAGAGGCGTAGAGAGTGAGAGAGAGGGGGAGAGGGAGTGAGGGAGAGAGATTAGAGAAAAAGATTGAGAGGGAGGGTGAGAGTGATTTTGCATGAGATAGAGAGAAAAATAGAGAGAAAGCTTTATAATAAGAGAGAGACCATGAGGGAGGGAAGGTCGGATTAGCTCTCGGTTAGGAGAAGAGAGAGAGAGAGAGTAAGAGAGAGGAGGAGAGAAGCTTGAAGTTTTTATTCCTTTTTTCTTCTTCGCCTGTTGGCATCTTCTTGGTGTGACTCTCGGTTTAGAGAGAGAGAACAGGAGGAGAGAGAAAGAGAGAGGGAGAGGGAGATGGAGAGGGAGAGGGAGATGGAGAGGGAGAGGGAGAGAGAGTGTGTGTTTTATTGTAAACATCAGTGATCGATGGATGTTATTCCTCAAGCTAATAAAATCCTCTGCAACTTCGTGGTCTTATGCAATTTGCTGAACCACGTAAATCTTGTATCGCCTTTTTTCTGGTGTAATTTTTCTCGATCTGATTTTTCACTTTATTGCC
>NW_018229845.1:185882-186245 GCF_001263595.1 Phalaenopsis equestris | reverse complement strand
TTTTGATCATCAAAAATCATGAAATTATTTCCTAAGACTGTTCTCGCCATAGGAAACTTACCTGAATTTTTGTAGAATTTTCTAAGTCACATACAGTTTTCTATAAACATTTGAATAGAAAATGCATAAAAACTTAGAAAATTAAGATCTCTGTCTAGAGATCTCCTATGTCTTTGAAAAAATGCTTAAAATGCTCACCTAGATAGAGGCTACAACATATAAAAATTTAGAGTCAAGGTGATAATTCAATATGAATGGAGAATTTAAAAACCCCTAACACTAATTTATTTTTTAAAAATAATTTATGCATTAAATTAATGTGAAAATAATTCCACATGAATCTCCTCTGTTCACTGAGCAAGA
>NW_018229845.1:172549-184309 GCF_001263595.1 Phalaenopsis equestris | reverse complement strand
ATGGTTGGCTTTAAACTCAACCCTAGAGTCTAAGATGAGTTAAGGTAGGGCTCATTTGACCATACCAAGCTCAATTGGTTTGGATTTGACCATAAGTCCAAAAAGGTGCATGTGACCAAATCTTGTGTTTTAACTAGGTTAGGCATGTCAATTGGACCAATTAAATATGGAATTTGGTGTTAGAGACCATGAGGAACAACTTTCATGAAGGGTGAAAGTCATTTTGAGGTCAATTGGTTAATCAATTTGGTGGATTTTTTATTTTTGACCCATTTTAAGCATGCTGAGCTAAGTATGGGTCAAACTTGGACTAGACATGGGCTAAGCTCAAATTAATTGCTGTGGTTGGTGTAAAACATCATAATGAACAATTTTGATGAAGGAAGAAAATCGTTTTGAAGTTTATTTGGTGATCAATTTGAATGGGTTTTTGATTTAGACCTAAATTAAGCTTGCAGGGCTAAACTTGGGTCAAACTTGGGCTAGCTTTGGGCTAAGTCCAAATTAATTGTTGTATTTGATGTAAAACATCATGATAAACAACTTTTATGAAGTATTAAAGTTGTTTTGAAGTTGATTTGATGGTCAATTTGTATGGATTTTGATGGGTTTGGGTTTAGACCTAAATTAAGCCTTTAAGGGTCAAATTTGAGTCAAACTTGAGCTAGCTTTGGGCTAAGCTCAAATTGATTGTTTTATTTGGTCATAAATGACCTTATAAAGGATTTTCAACAAAAATTGGATGCCAATTTGATGTTTAAGGCATTCAATTTATTGTTGAGATTTGGGGTGTTAGCCAATATTGGGGCTAATTGGGGTTTTGGTCAAAGATGGTCAAATTGACCAAGTTGGACCATGGTTTAGTTGGACAAAATGAAATTGGGAATATTATGGATTTATTTGGATTTTTTATGATTTTTTTGGAATTTTTAGATTTTTGGGCCATGGAGGGGCATTTTGGTAATTTGACCATTTTTGTCAATTTTGGCAAATTTGGATGTATTCAAAGTGTTTGGAACAAGTTTTGAGCAATTTTAAGTATTTTGGCAAAAAATTAGGAATTTTGGCCAAATTTGGGTCCCAAGGGCAGTTAGGTAATTTGGAGGTGTCTAGGGCAAAAGACCCAAGAGGAGCATTTCAAGTAGAATTGGATAAATATCCATTCTAAATGAACCATGGATCAATGAAATCTCCATTTTGGGCTCTCATGTATTGATCTTAGCCAGGGTATTGTGAAAGTATTGTGAAGATATGGTAAGGGTATAGTGTACCTTAGCTCCAAATCAACACCCAGGGTCAATCCTAAGGCCAAGTAGTCCTATAAGAACTCTCCTTGAGTTCCCTCATAATGATCTTACCTACTAAGTATTAGAGGTTAGGACCAATATGTGGAACTTCAAGTTGAGTAAACAAAAGAGTTTTGAGTTTCTAATGGTGAGGGTAACCTTTCTAGTTTTCTAAGACTAGTCAATAGGAAAGTCATATGGCTAGACCTAGGCTACTAGAGAAGTTTCTAGACCTCAACCAAAAGTGAGGTCAACAAAGCCTCACCAAGGCCAATTTAAGGTCAAGTTTGATTTATGGGATTTTTATGAAGGTTTTTTCAATAAAATTTGTGGCAAATGGAGCAGGCCATGGGTTCAATTTGGTGGAACCAAGTCAAAGGGCCAAAATTGGGTTTTTGGTTTAGCTCAAAATTGGGTTCAAATCATGGATCAATTAAGCTTGGATTTGGTCTATATTGGTCACATGAAGGGTGAATTTGCATTTAGAATTGAAATTGGGGTAAATTGAGACCAATTTGATAAACATTTGGAGTGGTTTGGGGAAATAACGGGCCTTTGAAGGGTAATTTGGGGGGTTTTATCAAAGATGTCCAATTTGGAGAAATTGGGTCATGTGGTAGTTGAGAAAAATGAAATTAAGAATATTTGGGAGGTTTTGAGAATTTTTATGATTTTTTGGAATTTTTGGAATCTTTGGCTAAGGAGGGGGCATTTTAGTAATTTGGCCAATTTTGGTGATTTTGGGTAGTTTAGGTGTTTTCAATGTTTTCGGGTAGTTTAGGTGTTTTCAAGGTGTTTGAAATGATTTTTGAACAAATTTGGGTATTTTGGGTAAATTTGGGAATTTTGGCCAAATTTAGGGTCCTAAAGGTATCTAAATAATTTGAGGAAGTTTAGGGGCAAAATGTTAAGTTGGGTATCTTAGTAGAGTTGGAGTACCAAGCACTATTAATAAGCCTTGGACCAATGGAAATCCTATTTTGGGTTCTCTATGTAGTAATCTTAGCTAAACCCTAGCCTAAGGCTAGTGGGTCTTGGAGACCACGTACATGAGTCTCCCAAAAGTATCAAGGGACCAAAGCTAAAAAATTTTGTGTTTAGGGTAGTGAGTGATTGTGAGTGTAAGTGATTGCAAGTGAGTGCTTTAGCCTTAGACCAACACCCAGGGGTCAACCTTAAAGTCAAGCAATTCTAAGGGAACTCATCTTGAGGCCCCGCATAATGACCCCACCTACTAAGTGCTGGAGGTTAAGACCAATATGTGGAACATCAAGTTGAGTAAAGGAGAGTGTAGAGTTTCTAATGGTGAGGGTTCCTTATCTATTTTTCTAATAATAGTCAATTGGAAAGTCTTATGGCTAGACCTTAGGCTACTAAAGAGGAAAAACTAAGCCTCAACCAAAAGTGAGGTCAACAACGCAGAAGTTTTACGATTGAGTTTTTATGAAGAAGAGATTAATCATTGAATAAGGCTTTGTGAATCGTGGATTCAACAAACCGAATACTCCAATGTAGGAGATTATTGTAGACAGAAGCTGGGAAGTACTTTGCTATACCACTGTCGTGGTTGTAGTTTCTGCGGTGAAAGAGTTTTACGCTAATCTTCATAGAATAAACCAAGGAGTCATCTATGTTATAGGCATGTTGGTACAATTCACTCCTTTGAGATTAAATGACATGTTTTTTTATTGAAAGAATTCCTATTTATTACTGTTGAGAAATTAGGGAAAAGAAAAATAAGAATCGACACAAATCTAGGAGAACACACAGAGATTTACGAGGTTCGGTAAAGATGCCTACATCTTCGGAAGCAGAGCGGTGACTTTCTTTTCAATATTCAAAAAAGAGTACAGAATACCAGATTGAGAATCTCAGAGACCCGGAGACTAGCATAGGGTTACAAATAGGACATATATATATAAGCCTATAGTACAATATATAATTACTTATATTATTCTTGTACCAACCCGTGGGATGTTTCCCCCGCACCCCCAACCCACATAATGAAACTCCCCTGATTGGACAGATTATTCCACTCCAATCTACTCGTAAGCCCCACTCTGCTCTAGCATCTATCCCATTTATGGTATATGAGTTATACCTAACAAATCTCCACCTTGGTGAATATCCAACCCATTTAGGAGAATTACAAATCTCCACATTGGCAAATATCCAACCCCTTAAGAGAAATATATCATGGAGTTTCTTATATACTAATGTGAATTGGGCCACCACGCTTCCGCTTCGCCTTAGATGATCCCCCAACCCTCTAAATTCAAAGAGCAACTCTATAATTCCAAGAAACATCTCTTCTTTCCAAGAGACTCCAAATTCTGGTATTATGAGCCAAACCTAACAAATCTCCAACTTGGCAAATATCCAACCCATTTAGGAGAAATGCATATGCCCAACAAATCTCCACCTTAGTGATCTCCATGGGACTCCAAATTCTGGTATATGAGCCATACCTAACAAACCTCCACCTTGGAGAATATTCAACCCCTTAGGAGAAAATATATCACAAAGTTTCTTACAAAGCAGAAGTGAATTGGGCCACCATGCTTCTCTAGCAACTACAAACATTCAACAAGTCCATGCAAAGCAAGAACTTGTTGATAGTAATTGGCTTGGTCAACATACAACTACATTTTCATCAGTATAAATCGTATGGAATAATATCTCACCAAAAGCGATCAATTCTCTGATCTTGTGATATCTTGTGATACCTGACATCAGTGACATCAGTGTGCTTGGTTCTCACATGGTACACCTGGTTCTTAGCAAGATAAATAGCACTATGATTGTCATAATGTAAATGAACTCCACCTTGCTCAATGGTAAGTTCCTTTACTCACCCAGCAAGCCATAAGGCTTCTTTTGCAGCTTCAGCTACTTCCATGTACTCAGCTTCAGTTGTAGATAATTCCACAATAGAATAAATTATTGATTTCCAACATATAGGCCCTCCACTAAGAGTAAAAACATACCCAATTATAGACCTTCTACCATCCAAATCACCTGTATAGTTTGAATCAAAGTAGCCCACAACTGAAGGATCATTCTGCTGACTACCAAAAATAATTTCATGCTCTACAGTACCCTTTAGATACCTAAAAATCCACTTGAGTGCTTCCCAATGTCGCCTTCTAGGTTTAGCAATGTATTTGCAGACTTAATAAATAACATGAGCCAAATCAGAATGAGTACATACCAATGCATACATCAAGCAGCCAACTGCAGTGACATATGCAACCTTTATCATGTCTTCAATTTCTGTATCTATCTTAGGACACTGTTCTGAAGAAAGCTTAATATGATTTGCCAAAGGAGTGCTTACAGGCTTAGCATTGCTCATCTCAAACATGTCCAACACTTTTTAAACTTAGCCTCGTTGAGAAAAAAACATAATCATTTTGAGCCTCTATCTCAATGAATCTCTATTCCAAGAATCTTCTTCATATGACCCAAGTCTTTCATGTCAAATTCGTGGCTCAAAAAGCTTTTAAACCACAAGCATATTTCATATTCTTTACAACAATCAGTATATCATCAACATACAGTAACAAAGAAATAATAGAACCATCATTAAGGCTCTTCAGATAAACACAATAATCATACTCACATCACCTTTAGCCAATCTGAATCATATAGGAGTTGAACCATTTATACCATTGTCTTGGAGACAGTTTCAATCCATACAATGATTTATTTAATCTGCAAACCAAACGCTTCTGTCTAGTTTGAGTGAACCCTTCTGGTTGCTCCATGTAAATCTGCTCCTCTAAATCACCATGCAAGAAAGCAGTTTTAACATCCTTCTGCTCAAAATGCAAATCCCAAATTGTATTTTAAATGATTTTAATTTCTTCACACTCCATAAACTCATTATAAAGGGGAAGGATGCTTTCTTAAACTTGAACTCTTCCTTTCAAAACTTTATTTAGTCTTTATAAGTTTATTTTTGAAGTTTAGCAATTAGTTTAGTTAACTTAGTTCTTTTAACTGCATTTCATTTAGTGCACATTAAATTTAGTTTATATTTGTTTTTCCTACTTAAGTTTTATAGTTTGAATATTGTGTTTGCGATTGATACTTAGGACTCCATTAGAGCCCTTTATTCCTTGAGCGATGTGTATACTTGCATTAATATTACATGTTGGCATCTTAGAAAATTCAAAAAAAAATTATTTAGACTGAATTTATTTTTATTGGGATTGAACTGCATAATTGTTATTAGTTTTTTTGTGTATGTATTGTAATGTTGAATGATAATTACAATGCACACCATCAATTGCCCTCATCTTGAGGACATGCGGTGGGGTTGCAGGAACGTGCACATGGGTTGTGAGGAAGTGCACGGGGCTTTGGGAGGGTGTGCGTGTAAGGGATTGCAGGGATGTGCTGGCAGAATAATGAGGATGTTCTAGTGGGATAGTGGGGACGTGCGTGTGGCTGGGGGAGGGTGTGTATGCTCTTAAGATTTTGGGGATGCACTTGGTAGGATCGCGAGGGTGTGCGCATGGGGTTGCAGGAACATTCATGTAGTCATAGGAGGGAGTATTTTTGGTAGTATTGTTAGTGGATTATGGTGTTACCATGCTTTGGTGAGGGCAAAACTTATTGGGTATTAATGAGGGTGTAAAGTTGTGTTATTGGTGATAAAATCATTAATGAGGGGTTATTCCTCTTTGGTTTGGTGTTTTTTTGGTGTTTTTCAAACCTGCAAAGCTATTGAAAAGGAATAGTGGTGTTTTTGTGGTGTTATTGTGATCAAATGTGGTGTTATTGGGGTTGTGTTTATCCCAAGATAAACCCAAGTCTATCCTAAACCATTTTCCATTTCAGTTGAACCCATGGATACATGACACAACACAATTTGTTGATTTGGTGACTTTTAGACATTGTCAAGAGGAGAAGTTGGATGTGAATTTAGGAATTTGATCTTGCATGTTGGGTTTTATTTGGGGTGTAACGAAGCTTGAAATTTTGTGGGATTCTAAGTCGGAGTTTGTATCTAATGCAATATTTTGGGTAATTTGATGTGAGTTTTTGGATATTGGCTTGATTCTGGATTGAAAATTTGGTAAACATGGATGGTTTGGAGTGAATTTTGTTGAGGGTGTATGAAGTGTAATTGAAATGCAGGTAACATTCTAATGAATGAAAAGCCTCCCCAACACCTCATTGTCCTACAAGAACTTATTTTGGAGCCTGCATATGTTGGTCATAACCTTCTAAGTGCAGGATGTTTATGACCATTGATGTGAGGTTTCAAAAGCAGTACTGTCAACTCAGAAGGAGGGGGGGTTATCAGGTGTGTGTTAAGCAGAAAGTTTCAAGCCATCAGGGGTCAACATGATGTCGTTAAGGCTTTATGAATCTATTATAACTGATCCTTGAGCCTGCACATGTTGGTTCTAACATTCCAACTGCTATAGTTTTATAACCACTCATGTGGGGCTCCAAGAGAAGTTATAAAGTGCTTTGCCCCGAAAGGTGTGGATCCCATCAATAGACCTCTAGGATAGTCAAAGGGAATGTTCTATGTCTTGATCCTAAGTACTAAAGGGAAGATTAGACTTCACAAAAAATGAGGTTAGAAAATGGTCCCCCAGTAGGTGTACTGTGCTGCAGAAGCACACTGCACGCATTGGCGCTGGCCGAAGTGATCAAAAAATTCAACAAACAAAAATTTAAGTATTCATATTTAAATAAGACAAAGATTAAATTAGATCTAAAAGTGAATGAGTTGGGTCCTCTGCTTTTGGTTTCCAGCTCAAGGAATGACTCAAAAAATTTGAAAGTTTCCGTTGGGGAATAATGGGTATATTTTGAATTGGTGCTATGAATTTGAGCTTTTAAGTTTAAGTCAAGATTTGTTTTGTTTTTTCTGTTTATTTTCTGTGGAATTGTTGGGAGATAAACTTTACTTAGGATTTGATTTGATAAGAAGATTAGCTCAAGAAGTGACTCAGATCCAACTTGAGAGCTAGTGACAAAAAATTTGCTATGTTGGAGAGAAGAGCACTGGGACTTACATACAACCCAAAAGGTAGCGAGTGCTGAGGAGGAGTAAAGAAAGGCCATATACAATTCTTGAATGCTAAGAAGGGATTAGGATGTAGGTCTATCCCAATTTTTTAGTACTAAAAAAGGGAGCAGGGCAGATGCTTATTTTGGTTCCTGAGTGTTGAGAAGGGAGCAAGAAAGAGGCTTTTCCCAGTTAATGAGTACTGAGAAGGAACTAGGATAGAGGCCTATGATAATTGCTGAGTGCTGAGAATTTATGAAATTATGGTAAATGCAGAGTTTTGCAGATATTTTGTGATGTCACGGGAATTTTTTAAAGTGTTGAGGTGCTGCAAAGTCGTGCAAATTTGTAGAGTTCAGTGAGTGTAGAGATTGTGAAATAATTTACTGAGATTTGTGAGTGTGGGGATTGAAAAGATTTGTTGAGATTTGTGGATGAGTGTCTTTTCATTTCTTATTTTTTTATTGTTGTTGTTTGAGAGGTTGTTTATTATATGTTTTGAGTCGTTCCTTATTCATTATAAAATTGAATCAACATTCAATCCAGTGTTACAAAATTAATTGCACGATGTGGAAAATTTAGAACATGCTATTTCGCACTAAAGTTAAGATGATCTTTACTGATTCTTCTGAAATAAAACATAACCAAGTACAATCTGATGATATCAAAAATGCAATGATTAAACCCATGTATAAATTGTAATTTTTAGCTTCATGTCATCCATGATTTGTTGTAGTACATACTCTTTGTCTTCCGAAAATTCCTAGAGAACAACCCCCACCTTCCGTGCTTTGAAAAAAAATCCTCTTGCATATTCTTAGAGGTGTGTGTCATCTCACAGCTCTACAAGTCATTACCCCTCCAACTCTGGATATGGCCCGAATCAAAAAGACACTTTACTTTCATCCATCTTTTTGAAAGTTGTTGAGATTCTTCTCCGTGGAACCTGAGAGATACATTGTTTTGCTAAATCAGCTCCATTCCCTTTGAGTAGCATCATGAATCCAGCAGGCAATGAGATTTCAACTAGTCCTTGGAACTCTCTTGGGCTAGCTTTCTGTATCTCCCTTCCGAACATAATATTGCATTTATTGATTAATGATACTGTGTTGAACGGTCTTAAAAATTCATGATGACCTATGTGTGGTGGGATGTAGTCTCCCTCCTTGTATATGTTTATTATAAAACAATTAGGAAAACAAATTTTTGGTAGAACATGTCATGATATCATTTTCATGATCATTTCTTTTATAACTGAAAGTATCAGATTGACCTTATCATGTTGAATGATCCCTGAGGGATTCCCCAAGTTATCATAAGTGAAAGTATAAAACATTCCTTATTTAACTGTGATCCTGCCCTCACCCCTCATCCATTTCTGGGGTTCAGAGTGCATCCTCCTTCTTAAACGGCTTGCTCGACCCAAGTCTCTGAGATGTAAGACGCAATCAACTATCTTCCATTGTTCACTCTCAAAGAATACATACAAGTTTAATTCTAGTACATCAAAAATGTTAATATATTTCCCTTTTATTCTCTTGAAGTATTCGATTTTTTATCATCAAACCCTTTGATAATTATCCAACTCATGTTCTGAAACTATTTGAATCTGACTCGGTTGAGCATACTACGGGATGTATGGCTCGACATCTAGTCATCCTTCATGTCTTTGTATTATCAAAATTATGACACCCTCTCCCAAAGTGGTGTTACATTCTGTGTATCCTTCATAAGGCTCCATCACTATGCATTCTAATAGAACAAAATACATGTTTAGCTCGGTCCCTAACTGTGCTATCGATTGTCGCCGCCCAAGACTCATCATTCTCAGTTGAGACCAATTCTCTCATCGTTGTGTCTCAATGTATGTCTTTATATTGAAAGGAGTCACCATTCTTTTTTTCTCTTTTTATTTCCCTAATCTCCAATTAACTTATTCTCTTGAATCATGTCAAGGATTTCAAGATTTTGAGAAACTAGGAGAAGGAAGGAAAAGGGCTAAAAATAGAGAACCTGAGAAAAGAAATGTCGAAAGGATTTTTCGTTATGGTATTCATTATAGAAAAATGATTTCTCATATAAGAAAAACCATATGAAAAAAAAAAGCCAAAGATTTTTGGTGCATCACCTATTCTGAGTTTTTAATTCTCCTATAGGAGCAAACTCCTATAGTTAATAACATCTTAGACAGTTAAAACTGTCTAAGAAAACTCCTGATTCTCATCTACACTCATTCTCCTAAGAATTGTCAAGATCAAGGAAATAAACATCAAATGTTTTATTCATAAGGCAAGATTTCTAAGAATCTGATTCTACCCTAAAAGTTTTGTTTTGTTTTGTTCATGTAATGTCATTTTTATTTATTTGTTTTGTTTTTGTTTTTGTTTTTGTTTTTTTATGTGATTTCATGTCAATTAGTTTTGTTTTGGTTTTGTTGTCTTGAAATTTTGCTTCTTAATGTCGTCCTACAAAATAGAGTTAGCACGCCCTATAACATGCAAAGGAAATCAAAAGTGAAATTCTGTTTTCTTATCTCCACAAAACTTGCAATACAGAACACTATTAGCATAAATTCATGTTTTCAGATTTATTAATTTTATATAGTCAATAAATTTTAAAAGAGCCAGTCAAGATGACTATAGCTCCATCATCCCGAGGCCGTAAAATATTTAGACTTACTTAGTTCGAAAGTAGTTTAAACAAGGACCAAAAGATTCTTGTCAGCAACCACTGATTGTGCCGTCCAAGAAATCTTTGTAAATTTGAACACAGATGTTCCAAGTTAAGTTCTAATGTCTTTTAAGATGAATTTTATGTCGTTTATCTCAGTGATTTGTATTTTTATGATGTCATTTATCTTAGGTCATATGTCAATTAGACCTCAAAGTGTTTAATTGAAACTTAGGATTTAGGTTTAATGTTGGTGAAACTTAAGTTATGAAGATGACTTAGGTTCAATGTTTGTAGAAACTAAAGATTGAAAATGGTTTAAGTCCAATGTCATTATTAATTAAGTTGTTTTAGATCCAATGTAATTGGGAGCTAAGGTTGATTCATATTCAATATTGAACCTAATATTCGAAATAGTCTTAAGTCCACTGTGGTTAGGAATTAGATTCGGGTTGATTTAAGTTCAATGTAGGTTGAACTTAAAGTCTATGGTTTAGGTTAACTTTATTTAAACCTAAGTGTTTAATTGTGATCAGATTCAAGTTGGCTTGAACCTGAAGGTTTAATTTGAACTAGGTTGGGTTAAACTTGGGGGTTTGATTTGAATTAGGTTCAAGTTGGTTAGAACCTGGAGGTTGGTGTTAACTTAAGTCCAAGTTGGTTTGAACCTAAGAGTTTAAGTTGGATCGGTTTGAGATGAATTTGAGTTGAATTAGGTTCAAGTTGGATTGAACCTAAGTGTTTGAGTTTAGTCCGGTTCAAGTTGGATTGAACCTAAAGAGTTTGATTTGACTTTGGCTCAAGTTGGATTGAAGCTAAGGGTTTGTTCATAATGATCATTTTTAAGTCTTTTGAAGATCTCTGAGGATCTTGAGTCATAGGATTACTCAAGCTATGTTTGGTCTATAAGTGTCATGTTATGATCTTCACATAAAGGGAGGTCAACATCGGTAATTGAGGAAAAGCCTCCCCCTTGTACTGGTCTGGCATCTGATTTTATTGACCTTTTTTTCTGGGACATCTCCTGAAGTTTGTCGGCAATATTTTTTTTTTGGTGTGGGGTTTGTCCGTAAGAAGTTGTCGGTCATCGGAATTGAAATCCCATTGCACGCTTCGGAAGGACGTTTTTTTTTAAAAATTTTAGTATTGAAAAAGATGAAGTCAAACTGACCCAATAATTTTCATAGTTTAAATGAAAGAGCGCTTTACCTCAAACCCTGTATCTATCCCGAAGGATGAACACAAAAATTGAGGGTGAGGCTTGATCAAATAAACTAAAGAAAGTTATGACATCCGTTTGGTCTGCGAAACCGATGTGTTGGCCGACAAATTCCCCTATTTAATATAAGGAATTAAATAGGGTTTATATTATGCTGGGTTGGGGAAAAGCTTCCTGTAAGGGAAAGCCCCTACAAATAATTACATCTTAGGTAACAAAAGTTACCTAAGAATACTCTCGATAAAAGTCAAGAAAAATTATCTTCAAGGTGTTCAAATTGTAAGAACATCTCAAAGATATTGGACTAAGAAGTGTGAAGGGGGATTGGTTCAAATTTGGAACATTTTATTTTGGAGTCCAAAGGAGGAAACACTAGAGGATGTCACGGATCCGAAGATGAACTTCGGTGACTTCCTAAGCTATCCTATTATTTGGCTTCAATTTAGGAGAAATCCTTTAGATGTTTCATCCTGCAATTTTTATTTATTAGGATTTACATTTGTGTGAAGCAATCAGCACAAATAACCTTGAAGATGTGAGGATTTAAGTCGTAA